>NC_060279.1:24423051-24538981 GCF_021613505.1 Equus quagga | reverse complement strand
TATATCTATATAATTATATATTATATCTGTATAATTATCTATGTCATAGATATATAATATAGATAATTATATAAAATTATACTAAAAATGAGTTAAGCAACAATACAAAATATATAGCACTACTGAAACACCCAAGTTTATTGGTCAGACTGGCCCATAGATAGAAAGAAACCTTTCAAATAATCCATCCTTCAAGATACGTATTCCACACTCATTCCAAAACACAGCACGAAGCCCCCTGCTAATTATTACCGACTTCCCAAAAGGTAGGACAAACAATAATGCTTATCAATAGAAGATCCTTTCTACAAAGTTGGCCTCGCAAATATTAAAGAATAGGAGAGATGGAAAAAAAAGGAATCAAAATAATCTATTGGGAGCCTATTAAAAAAACCAATAAGAATATCACTAGAATTAAATAAAACATATAGGCAAAGAATCTGAACAATTAACATAAAGAGGATAATTTTAAATGAGGAGTAAGTAGGAAAAAATAGTCTCACTCGCATTAAAATACTCATTGAACAAAAAAAAATTAATTGTAGGCAATGCGATCATTTAAAAGTTATACTGTTCAATGCTGGCGCAGTACAATGAGTCAGACACTCACAGTCTGCAGTGAACTTGGAAATGGGTTCACTTCTGCAACACTGCTTGGCAAAATGTCTCAGGAGCCTTAATTCGCATTCTTTAACACAGTAATTCTCAACTTCTAGGAAATATTTCAGAACATCAACAAGTATCTTTGCACGAAGATATTCCCCTCAGCATTGTGTTTAATAAAAAAAATTAAAGCCTCATAAATATCCAACAATCGAGGAAGCGTTAACAAAATTCTTTCTAAATTATATTTAGGAGGAAGTTTAATGATGGGGATATTTTTATGATAAAAGATTAAATAAATGTGTGGTTTCAAATTGCACATATGTCAAAATGTAACATATCTCAGTTATGTTAACACACGCAAGACAAAAACGGAAAAAAACCACGCCAAAAAGTTAATAGTCTACTAATACTTCTCTGAGTGTTTGAGTCTTCGGGGTGACTGATTTTCTTCTTTATACTTCATGTATTCATAGTAAAAATGCAATAATTTAAAAATCAGAGGAAAAAATAAACATTCTTTTAGACGATGACGTTTCACATTTTAAAATCTGAACAGGGGTGACTTTTCCCCCATGGGACTCTGCACTGCTTTAAAATGCTGAAAGATTCCATCTTCTGAACTACAAATTCTGGAAGTAAAAGCAGACTGCCTCCTCCTTCCTCTCCTCCCATCCACTTCTGTTCACAGTCTGCTCTTCCCGGGGCATCGCTGGTCAGGCCAGCCCCACACTGCTCACTCCTCGGCTCTGAAGCCATCACTCTGAATTACATACTTTTCTTTCACTCATCTGTTTCTTGGTTACGATCAAGTTCCTTTCAAAGTCACTCAACAAACATTTACCTAGCACCTCCTCTAGGCCAGGCTCTGCTAGATACTTGGCATGTTTTACTTCGGGCCAGTGGAGGAGTTCCTGACAGGAAACGCTATGCTGTCCACTTCCTGGGCACTGCCTGGGGCAGGGCAAACTGAGGGAAGGGCCAGTCAGTGGGTACCACTGACAAAGTCCCTACACTCTGCCTCCTTCCATTTCTGCACTGGACATCTCTGCAGCTCAACTGCCTCTTCCCCCAAGCAGGCAGGCCACAATCATCTTGTGGCCAGAGTGATTCTTAATGGGCCCTGAACCTCTAGTCTCATATGCTCCATAACCCCTCCATGCTCTACTGGAGTCATCTTTCTAAAATGAAACTGATTATTAGATACTTAACCCTACTTAGAACCCTCAACACTCCTCACCTCACTCTCCCCATCACCACTGCTGCTCTTAAGACAAATTCAGAACTCTTCCGCGTGGCTGCGTTACTGGCCCTTCCTAACCTCTCCAGCCTCAGTGGTCACCCCTCATTTATTTATAGATTTATTTAACTGCTCCATGAGTTTTGGTGGACGGCTTTCTATGTGTCAGGCACTGTGCTTGGTACGGAGATGCAGCTATGAAAGAGACACACCCTGCAGGCATGGAAGTCAGTCTTCATTACAGCTGCTTTCTGTCCTTGCTGCTCAGAGTGTGATGCGTGGACCAGCAGCATCAGCATCACCAGGAAGCAGAATCACAGATCCTTCCCCAGACCTACTGAATAGAATAGTATTTCAATTCACAGGTGAATGTCAACATCTGAGAAGTCCGGCTTTGAGTCCCTTGAAATGTCAGTGCCTACTCTCACCTGTTGCCCTCCACGCCTGCATTTCATCAGCCTGTGATACTCTTTGCCCTTCTCTCTGCCTAACTCCCAACTATCCTTCAGCTTTCACATGGATTTCCTGTCTGCTAGGAAGATTTCCTTCCCTGTCCTCCTAAGTTGGGGTTAAGTGACACCCCCAAGTGCTGTCACCATCAAAACACTTATGGCTTTGTACTGTGGAGCTGCCCCCACCACCGCAAATGCTGTAAGAGCAGAAGCTGTCTGTCTTTTTGTAAGCGCATCCCTAGCAGCAAGCCTGGTGTCTGACAAAGAGTAGCAGGTCAATGAAAAGCTGTTAAAAAAACACATAGAATTCGGTGCAACTGCAAAATTCCCAGCCTTAACAAATAATTTAAAGTTTCTAAATTCCTCAGGAGAAGGTGGGATTTGGAGGAGCTGGGGGCAGTGAACAGGTTCCTAGGAAGAAACCAGCCCTATCTGCGTCAATTCCATGCTTCATGTTTTAGGTACAGGCTTAGCCTTGTATGGACCCCTGCTAGCTCACTAGACATCTTTGTGTAAATTAGAAAGAGAAGCTCCTCCTTCCGCATGACGCAATTCTAGGTTTGGGTGCATGAAAGAGTCAGCAAGCAAACCACAAGCTGGTTTTCAGTTGCCCCCTATGCCGGGTATAGCCTGCACCACCATATGTGGTGGCCCTACCTTGTACCCACACTTACACTTGTCCCAGCCAAGGAAGAACGGCCACAGAGCAAGCACTGGAAACCAGGTCCTGCCTCTGTGTGACCTCAGGTGAACTATTTAACTATTTAACTTCTCATACAATGGAGATAACGTCAGCCATGCCTACTTCACAGGGCTTAGAGAATCAATATTTTAAAATAGAGTGAAGTCATACCTTCCACAGAGTTTATTTTCTAAAGCCAGAGGGTAAGGTGAAAACTGCATCTGACCACAATTACTCCTGAAAATGCCTTTACATCACCCATTAAATAGAGCCTCGTGCCCAGGCTGACATGCTGCTCCGGAGACGGGCATGCCTCTCTCAGTAGGCCACCGCGACCTCCAGGCAGGCAAGAGATGCTGATTCATCGGTTGAACTAATTGGCTTACCTGCACAGGCCATGTCTACCTAAAGTACAGAACATCAAATACCAGAATCACCTGCAACCCGATGAGATCCTCAACACGAGGTCTCCAGCCCCAGAGGCAGCCCAGGCAGCTGAGACCTGCCCCCCTATCTTGTACTCACTCGCTACATGCTCACTGAAGGGAATGCAAGTGAAATCACTAACTCAATTTAAATTATGTTTTCTTCTGTCTCCCTTTTGTGCCAAACATGTAGAGTTGAATTTGGGCAAGTTAAATGCACAGTCTAATGATGCTTGAAAACTCTGAAGCAAAATATAAACACAAGGCATTATTTTTGTGATACACCTACCCAATCAGTATTCTGCGTTGTGGGAAAATCCACACTGTTCAGTACAGAAAGCTGCTAGTGTGGAAAACCTTTAGCTTGCTCCATTAGCTCGGGGCGCACATGCAGAGCATCTCCTCCCCTGCTGGCATGCTCCTAGGAAGAGGTGCTGCTCTGAGTTCTGTTCCCCGTAGTGGAAGGACTGGCACAGAGCCATTTACAGTCTTTCACCTCATTCCTCTTATGCATAATAGCCAGGAAGGAATTAGACCTACGGGCTGAAGGAGCAAGACGGAGCAGGGCAGCAACTCTAGCGTGAAAGCTGCAGGACCAACCTTCTTGGATTTGCTGATGCCCAGAGCTAATCTCTCAGAGCAGCATCTGCACAGGCCACCAAGCAAACAGTCCTCTCAGTTGCCTGCTCCAAGACTCCAGACTGAAAAGAAGTCCCAGCTCCTTCCAGATAAAAGCTACATGTGCCGTTTGCTTTCCAGAGTAAAACATATCATTGTGAATGCCACCAAAATAAACATTTATCTTCATGCACCACCTGGGCCACTCTGGAAATGTTCTATTGAACCAATGACCTACCATTCAATCCTACATATAAAGAACAGAATTTTTTTTACAAACAAACTGTTTTTAAAAACAGAGACAAAGCACTCTTCAACACCTCTGCAGCCTGCTACAGCCTTATACTCCACTTTCCATAGTTCTAATATAACTAATCTTCATTCAACAGGAAATCTCTAAGAGAAAAGCAAGTATTATACATGTGCATGGCTACTGACCTAAACTCCTCATTTACATAGTTTGTGGAAGTAATTGTAGCCAAAACAAATACAAATTAACAATGTACTGCTGTTAATACTATCTCCAATGAAAAACTGGGGTCACCAGGAGAACAAAATGTTATTCAGAATCTTATTTGTGCACCTACTGGTGTTCCCTGCTGTGCTAGGTGCTGTGGAAGATGGATACAAAGATGCGCTGGACAGAGTTTTGGCCCCACCTTTCCCCTCCCCCCAAGAAAGCTTGAAGTCTACAAGTGCCTTAAGCCAGCAACTTACCATATGTAAACCAATAGGAAAAACACTAACCCTTGGCAGAAAAAGAGATCAAGCCTTCTTGATTAGTTAGTAACAAGTTCAGATGTTCCTCTGAGGAATACTGTAACTCATCTATCCATTTATCTCAACATACACAATGGCTTTAAGTAACAACATTTAGCTGATGGGAGAGAAAAAAACCCTAGACAACAATGGAGGAAGAGGAGATATTTTACTATTCCAAGTATATAAAGGTATGGTTCAGAAGGGTCTGAATACTCACTGTTCTTCTTGTACATCAAAATTTCAAAGGAATTCATCTCATAGTTCTCAAATGTTTGCCGCACCTTCTCAATTGTGTCTTTATCGGTCAGCTCCCCATACATAAAACTGCAAAGCAACCAAAGAGCTCAAGTTAGATTAACAAGTATTTATTATTCTACCAGCATATGTTAAATATCTGTTCTATACCCAGCACTGTGCTACATGGAATGAACACACACAAACACACACACACACACACACACTGGAAACATTCATTCCATCAAAAAAGATTTGCTGATTCAACTGTGATCAAAACTCCATCACTGCCCTCCAAAAATGCACTGTCTAATAAGAGAGACACACTAGAAAAGAGTAGATCAGAAAACAGTATGACCAACACATTAGAAATTACAGAACACAGAAACACAGAACAGGTACAGAACACTATCTGAGTGATCAGAGAAGGCTTCCCAGAAGTAAGGACAAATGAGATCTAAAGAGCAGATGGAAATTAGCTGAGAAAAGGAGAGAAAAGAATATTGCAGTGAAAGATGAGCATGTGCAAAGGCACAGAGGTGAGAGGGAGGTTAACTCTGGAACCTGAATATAGTTCAGTTCAGTATGACTGGAATATAGACAATGAGGGGAAATTTTGCAACAGATAACAGGGAGTAAGGACAGGCCAGCCGATGGAGGAGAACATGGTAGTATAGGCCATGTGACGTCATTCAAACTTTATCCTGAAAGCAACATGGGGGCGGGGGAGGAAGTACTGGGGAGTTTTAATCAAAAGAGTTAAATACAACTCTGGGAGACTTCTTAGGAAAGATGGTAGAGTATATTTGGACCACAGACTTTTCCTCTTCTGATTCTCAACAAAATAAACAAAAGAATAGGAAAAATCACAAAAATTCACCAACCAAACAAGGAAAAGGGTGCAATTTGATGTTCTAAGTGTTAAGACAGAGCTAAGGAAAGAAAGAAGATTCAGCCACCGTCTGTGCAGCTCTTTTTCCTACACTCACCACCAAAAAAGAAGAAAAGCATTGGGTTAAAAAACTGACGTGAGAAAATCCTACAAATGCTTACCAATACACCTCCCTACTGTTCACATTTGGAGAAAAGTAGACTAAGCGGGTAAATAAGCAGCATGAAAAAAAATTAGAGAAAATCCCTGGACTGTAGAAGCTCCTGCCTTCCTAACACTGGTTCTCAGCAGAGGCAGGACAACTGCCAGGACCGTCCATTTCCCTGGGCCCCACACTGCATAAGGTCCAAAGATCAAGGTTTGTCCCTCTGGGAACAGGATATGCCCCCAACTAGGTAGAGTGAACCATGGCATAGGACACTAACAAAATGCAAGAGGACAAAAGGTATCTCTCAAGGGGGCTGGAAAAGCTGGTCCTCTGACAAAGGCTGCCCGTGGACCCAGCGAGCATCTCTCCTGACCACCCCAGGCCTTTAGCCGACAATGACAAGGAAGGACAGCAACAGCAGCCCTTAGGTCTTAGGCAAGGTAGAAGCAGTGGAATGGGTTCCTAAGCAATACACTCCCCATCTTCTAAGTTTGTGCAAACCAAATGCAATCTAACTTTTTCTTGATGACCCAAATCACAGAATCATAGAATTTCAGACTTTAAAAGAATCTCAGAGGTTGTCAAGTGCAATTCCTGAACTACCAAGTCAAGAGCCATGCGTAGCTTGATACTGGAACAGCCTTGGGCTTACTGCAGCCTTCTGCCTTCCAGCACCCCATAAGAAAAGCACCCTAGCTGTGGACTTGATGAATTCTGTGCCACTTTTGTTACTATGTCCCTTCCCAGCCCACTGAGACATGGTATTATCTGTGGCTTGTACACATCTCATGGAGCACTCTGCTTTTGGGTTGTGTTCTTCATCTATAAACCAGGAAAACAGATAACTGACTTTGTGGAATTATCTTTAAAAAGAGGGACAGATCAAGACTAAATAATCCCTGGCTGAGAACAAGAGGATTTCTCCTACGAGGTACAAACTTAAGCTCTATGACCATTTCATTTAGCCAGTTGTGCAGAGGCCTTTTTAGCTTCCTCCCACTTTCTCCTTCCGAGCTAATTTTCTAGATAAGTCACCTCTATTTCAGTGACAAGACAGTATATATGCTAGCAATTTCCTTCATAAGGTAAAACAAATCCCTGTAAGATGGAGTCTTCAAATACATAATGTACCATAATTACACCCAGTTTTCATTAGGTTTAAGTACTTTTTCAAGCTTTAGTTTAAGCAAAAGAGTAGACGTAAGTTTCCTTTACCTGAACATTAGATTTCAGACGCCTGCAATGCAAGAAATAAGCAAAAAGCCTCCTGAGCTATTAGGAAGATAGCTAGCACAAAGGTATGTCTGCTTCATTTCTAGAGAAGGGACACCTGCAGGGAATTAAATAAGTTTCTTAGAATTGTGCATAAAAGCAAAGTTGGGTAAATTAGCAAGTTGTCTTATCCGATTTTCTTAAAGTGTGCGATTATAGCCAACAAGAAGCAAGAAAGGTAAAGGGAGGCTGCTTAAGTCACTAAAAAGTGAAGCTAAGTCTCTCAATTTGTTCTGATTGTAAATGTGTATATGGATGTAGAAGTAGATGCAGAGACAGAAACCTAAGAGGATAACAGTACCCCAAGAATGTAAGAGAATTCTATCAGATCACTTAAGAGTCATAATTTCTAAGCGTTTGGGAGGGAAGAGGATTCTTAAATTTTCTATTTCCCAGTCCCAAAAATCTGAAATTTAAGAAAACGATAATATTTTCAAAGCATTTAATACTTTCCACCAAGCTAGTTACTTGGCTGATTTAATATCATGAAAACACAACTTCTGAAAACCAAAGACCATGCCTGGGTCAGACAGGTTTTTCCACTCTTCAGAGATGAGCTTATTTCTTGATCGGGCAGGTTTGGGAAAATGATTGCACGTCATGCAAACATCCCTGAAGACAGAAGAACTCTGAAGAAGGTTAGGAGTGAAAGGAGCCAACAGCTGTGCTGAGCCAAGACCCTGCCAGGGCAGTGCAGGGGAACGTCCTGCAGGGTCCGGTCTACACGCTCTGCTCAACACCTTGAAGGCACTTTAAAAGAACTGCTCTAATGCCATGGCCCAAAGGTACTGCTTGGTTAGTGACCCTGTCAAATTCACAAGCTGGGCTGTTAGCACCATTTGCCTCGCCTTTGAGTTAGCCATCAGAGAGAGATGGAACAGCATGAATTAGAAGACAAGAAAATATTGGTTCTCTTCTCTTTTTCTGATGAAAAGCCCTATGAACAAGGCCCTTGGCTCCAACATTGCAGTTATTCTTCTAAAGCAGTCATACATTTTTAAAAATTAATTTAATCATCTAAATTTTTATTTCATTTAATTTTATTTAATCTTCTCTCACATAATTTCATCTAAAACCTCATAAACTTTTGAGTTCACATTTAATAGATAAAATGATTTTCCTGAGTTTTTCTAGGTTTTCCCCCATCTCACTGACTGCAAGTTCATCAGTGGTGGGGACCATGTTTTGGGTCTTCTTTGATTTTCCCAGGACAGTACATGAACTCGAGACGATATTGCAATAAATATTCCTGAATAAACACTGAGTGAGAGAAGGGCAATTCCCAAGCTGAGTAAGCCATTTTCTTTTTCCGAAAGATACCATGACAGATTGTTCAACAGAACAACCCCAACATAAATACCTGCAGGTACTGCTTTTTTGCATCACTTCCGCCCTGTGATAGCCAGACAGCTTGCAAAATCCATCATTGCTGTACACGATAGGCCAGTCCACTATCTGGGCATTCCCCAACACAAAATTAGTATCTGTTAAAAAAAAAAAGAAGAAGAAGAAGAAAAAGAAAAGAAAAGGGCACATGAGGCAAGACATTAGTTGAGATTCAATGAGGACATAAATAATGTCAACCAATCCAGGTACTGTTGCTTCCCTCCAAAACACAGTCTCTTGAACAGGAGAAAGGCCCTGTGAGGAATACAGAAGAACAGAGCTCTAGGGCTGAATATCTTGAATGCAAATGCTAAGGTTACTGTACTCCAAGAAGTTAGCAAAGGAACCATGCTTAACTACCCAACCAAGACACCTGTAGAAATCCAGTGATTCCCATAAGGCGTATTCGAGTCCTAATTTTTCATCTCAGTGAAAGTATACTGGTAATATGGAGCAAGAGAGAACCCAAAAGCAATTTCTTCTAGGCTCCATCCAGTACCTTGGCCTTGTCAGTCTTTGAGCCAGAAGCTACAATTTGACCTCATGGACCTACAAATTTCCCCTCCTAAGGAGGAGAAGGCCTTCTTAGAGAGGCAGAGGAAGGGGGACCGAGGATTGCCTCATGGAACACACACACCAGAGACAGCCCTCCTCTTGGTAAGAAAGTGACTGGACCCTCCTAAGACTAGAGCTTTGTAGAACTTGATCAAGATGCTCGCAATGACAAAAACCTTATGATTTTGAGATTTTGTAGTCACAGAAGCCATCTTTCAGAGCTCCTTCACGGAGCTCCAGCCCACCATTCACTTCCGACGCAGGGATTAAGTAGGCCAGACATGCCTGGCAGCTTAGTGTGTTCTCACTACCCACATTTTTGAACATCTAAAGTCTTTGATACATTTTGTGCTCAGGAAATCATCTGTCCCTCTTTTCTTTTCAAGACTTTAAATTAAGCAAATAACACCCAGAACTTAAATGTAATCATTATTTTAGCTTGACTCTCTCCTCTCCACAGAATACTCACCCCTTCCCAAACAAAAAAGAAAGAACACACACCCTTCTTTTGTTAACCTGGAAGAGGTTTTGTTTATATATGTATATACACTACATGGAGTGAAATACGGTGACATACAATGTCCTCATTTAATTGGGAGGTTAATTTTGTTCTAGTACAGCATTTACAATTTATTCACAATACGGATCACCATCCCTTCCTAACCATGCAAGAAGGAGTAGAGGAAAGAGAAGGAGAAGAGCTCACTAAATACAGTAATCTATTCTCGAGAATTCTTTGATCTATTGAAAAGGAACATAAAACACAATTTTCATGAAGTGAATCTGTAAACCTGCTAATTGTATAAATGAGCTTTTAATGAAATCTACAACCAGTGCTTCCCTCCGTCTCTCCCATATATCCATAAATACTTCTTGAGTGCCCATTAGGTACCAAGGACAATGCAAGACCCTGGGGATATACAGCTCAATGATATGATCCTTGCACTCCAGGAACTTATCAGGACAAACAGACATGTTCACAACTAACTAAAGAAACAGGTAAGAAAATGATTAACTCTGAGGGAGGTAAAGGACTGGGTCTCAGAGGGCTCACACTTGAACTTGCTGTAGTCTAGGCGGATGAGTAAAATTCATTTAAACCACATGAATGCCTAAGACGATACAAAAACAATGGAGAGAGAAATGAAATATGATACCTGCCTTTGGTGAACTCAAGAGGTTGTGGGAGGAAAGGAACATTCCAGGCAGAGGGGAAGCATGAGCAAAGGTCTGGCAGCAGGAAACACACAGCAGACTGGTGCAGACAGACAAAGGGCAGCAGGGAAGACTGGCATCGATGAGCCCGGAGACCAGACTGGGAAGGGTCTTGAATGTCAAGGAGCTCTGACTTTATTCTGGAGACAGAATAACCCTTCGTGTAGGTCTTCTCTCCCTGAACAAACTCACATTTCTTGAACTGAGCAAGTCAGCCTTAAAAGAAGCACAAAATTCATTATATTCCCCCTGAGTGTATGTGAAGTCTAGTCAGTTTAACTCTCTCTCTTGTTTATCCTGAAATTGTAATTAATTTCCCTCAGAAGATCTAGAATAGGCGGGGAAAACTGAGTGAGCTTTTTCATGGCTAATGCCCCACTAAGATTAGGTGCTAAGAGGGAAGAATAGCCAGTCATAGATCACCGTTTGACTACAGGTGTTTCTTTTCTTTCCTATCCTAGTCCCCACTAAAATAAAAGTAAGTGAATTAAAAAGGTACAAACTTACCAAAAAAACAGAGTAAAAAACGAATGAAAAAAAATTACTACAGAAGCAGAAATAATATAAGCAACAGAGAAAAACTTTTTTTAAAAATCCCTAATTAGTATCCTAAGAGCGATTTAAGAGATAGTACATCCATAAAACAAAAACAGGATGCTATGAGGAAAAACGAAAACCCATAAGAGAAGAAATAAGAGCTCCTATAAATTAAAACTGAGTAACAAAAATTCACCATATGTCAGAAGATAAAAGTCTCACAGAGAGTAGCACAGAAAGGGAAAGAGACAAGGAATATAAAGAAATAATAATAATAAGACATAGAGGATCAATCCAAGAGGAACAACTTGCATCCTAATGGGAATAGCAAGAAGAACAACATGAGAAAAGGCCAGAAAATATATTTTTAAAAATTAAAACATTCAAATGTGAAAGTAGAATAAAGATATTTTCAGATATGCAAAGACGTGGGAAATTTCTTTCCCAAATATTCTTTCTCAGGAGGTTGCTTGAGGACGTGCATCAGCAAAATGAGGAAGTAAAGCAAGAAAGAAGACAATAGGGGAACTAGGGGGAAAAGTGGTTCCCCATGCAGGAGGCAGGGAAGTAAGCTAACAAAAAGCATTCAATGCAGAAAGGTTCAGAAAACAGAAGTTCCAGAAGAGGGTTAAGAAGGGATAAAGAGGGTCAGGATCTGGGGCTGGCCCTGTGGCCAAGTGGTTGGATTCGCACGGTCTGCTTCAGCGGCCCGGGGTTTCACCGGTTTGCATCCTGGGCACAGACCTAGCACCGCTCATAAAGCCAGGCTGAGGCAGCATCCCACATAGCACAACCAGAAGGACCTACAACTGGAATATACAACTATGTACTGGGGGGCTTGGGGGAGAAGAAGAAGGAGGAAAAACAAAAAGAAGTTTGGAAACAGATGTTAGCTCAGGTGCCAATCTTTAATAACCAAGGTCAAGATCTGATGATATTCTTGATAATTTGGAACAACACAAAAAGTCAATAAAGGCATATAATTTGGGGGACAGGAAAGGAAATTAGAAACATCAAAGAAAACAAAAGCTGTGCAAGAAGGGAAATCAAATCAGACTATGTCACGTCATTGTCATAGTAATGGAAACACCTTTTAAATTTCTAATTTTTAAAACAAACATATAGTTGAAGCACAAAATATTTAATTATCATAAGTACCTGAATATAACCTCACCAATTCTGATGCTGTAAAAATACTACAAGAGAGACAATTAGGAGATGATGTCTAGAGCTGACATAATAAAAAGGAAAGGTATAAATATTTTACTTAAAGTTGCAAAGATAACCAATAAGAGAGTAATATAATTATATTAGGAGGAGGGGGTAGGAAGTAGATAAAGTGAGCCAAAAACTCAACTAAAATGACAGAAGTCAACAGATAACATCTAAAATTGACAAATCTAGAAATAGCTATAATGCATGTTATTTAGAGACATGGCAGAAACTATAAGAAGAAACAGCTAAAATTAGAACATGTGGCGTCTGATGAGTGGGATGGGTGAAAGGACAAGGCTTAGGATGGTTGTTTTCTTTATGAGCTCTTCAGTCTGATTTTTTTAACCATGAGCATATATTACTTTGATAAAAATAAGTACAGTCTTAATTTTTAATGAATTTAATCAGAAAAGATTAATTTATTGGTTAAATTTTTCATTTACCAGAAAATGAGAACAGAATACATTTCAAGCTCCAGATACCACTGTGACTTCTCATAAAAGTATTCTGTTCATCCTTTAAAGGTATTCATCATCCCTCAAGCCTTCTCTCTATTCCTGGGAAAAATCAAGGCCACTAGCATCTTCTTTGACTTTAAAAAGGAAACAAAATCCATGCTTTTAATCATTATATTACATAGTCTCCTTCTTATTCCATTAGGTACTAAAATTGGACCATTTCTATGAAAATCTTTGTAACATATTAGATTTATGTGCCTTCCACTAAGTATAATGGGACATTTAATTGATGAGTCAACATTACCATTACTGTCATCATATATTATGATTCTACTGTGTGACACACAACAATGTCTTCATGGAATATCGATATGGGTAGAAGTAATTGCTCCTCCTCTAAATGCTCAGGCTCTCCTGTCAGTCTTTTCAATGTTTTGTCTCTTTCCTCACTTGCCAACTATCACCTAACTTCTTAAAACTTAGTGTGCTGACCTATTTCTGTAACAGTTCTGCTTCCACTCAACGATAGAAGAGGAGGAGGGACAGGAAAGGAGGAGAAGAGAGGAGACTTTGTGCCTGGAGCCCCATTTGAGACTCAGGGGTGGAGAGAACACCACTCTGGTGACTCGGAGGTGCTACATAGCAAACCTGGCATTGTTAGCAGTACTGAGTCTCCGCAGCTCCCATGGGGTCTGCAAGGATCCAGAAGTTCTCTACTGCCCCATTGCTGCTGAAGTTGCATAAGCAGAACGTTGCCACAGTGGAGTGAGGTGACCTTGTAACCAAAGGTTACATGTCCAACTCCCCAAGTCTAAGATCAACATGGAGGTTCAAGCAAATAGCAGAGGTGAGCTGCAGGGCTCGTGTGAGCCTAGATTAGATCAAGTTACACACATATACACACACACACAGAAAAAGAAAGTATGTGTTGGGTTGGGGCAGGGCACCAAATTCTGTTCAATCCAAAGAACAGAACCTAAGTTCACCCGCTGTGGACTTGAGCCCCACAGATCAGTCGGCACCCAATGATCAGAAGACTGGGGGCCATTGCCAGTGACCCATGGAACTAGTAGGGGAAAATAAGGCCTTGCTTTCGGGGACCTGAGGCCCCAGAGGTGATGCAAGTGCTCACCTCCACCCCACACACCTTCTTGGAGAGAAGCAATGGGATGGGCGGAACTGGAATCTGAACACAGGAGAGACTGAGTTACCCAAAAAGATGACTTAACCTGGAAGAGCTTGAGATGCCACCAAATGGGAAGTTCAGAGTCCCCACTAACTAGTCCCCCTTGCTGTTCAGCGGGGTGGGAGCTTGTGAGGGAGATAAGATCTGTGGATCTGAGTCAGTTTGCCACCTTGCCTCCAGAAGTAATTCTGCGTTAAGAATAGACAGGCTCAGAAAGTGGGAATCTCCTTAAAAAGTACATAAGTTCTGGTGCAAGAACTCCACGACAGCAACTTTGTTTAGCCAAGGCTTCTTAATTCATCCAGGTGGTTGGCTCTATTCCTGATGGTTAAGAATGCCAAATAAGAGAGATCTAGTGAAGTGACACAGACTTTCTGGCCAGATAGACGTGCATTCCACATCCAAACATAAATGACTCTCGAATTACTTACTGTTTTCCAAACTCAGCAAATGAAAACTTATCTTGAAGCCAAGCAAAACTTAATTAGGAAAGTAACCCACTGCATGGACAAAACATCAAAAAAAAACCCATAATCTCCTAAGATTGCATCAGAATTGGCCTGATCTGGATAAAAGAGTCTATTAGAGATTTTAAACTGAGAAACGTTAGGATATCTGCCATTCTTCATGGATGAAGAGGGCATCATCACCATCAAGACCACATGTATTAATAGTCACTGGATTATTACCCCATGAGGTGGGCAGGCACTATTAACCCATTTTTATAGATATTGTAAAAGGGCTTGGCAAACCAAAGGAATTTTTCCTAGGTCACACATCTAGTAGAGCTGAAACTGTCTAACACTGTATTAGTCTGAGTTCTCCAGAGAAACAGAATCAACAGGAGGAATATATGGAGAGACAGATTACTTTATTACAAGGAATTAGCTCCCATAATTAGGTAGGCTGACAAATCTGAAAATCTGCAGTTGGCAAGCGAAAGACTCAGGAGAGCCGATGGTGTAGTTCCAGTTCGAGTCCAAAGGCCTGAGACCCAGGAGAGCCCATGGTGTAAGTTCCAGTCCAAAAGCTGGCAGGCTCGAGACCAAGGAAGAGCCCCTTCCCAATGTTTCAGTTCAAACCCAAAGGTAGGAAAAACAAACCAATGTTCCAGCCCAAAAGCAGTCAAACAGGAATAATCCCCTCTTCTTCAGGGGAAGGGCAGCCTTTTGTTCTATTCAGGCCTCCAACTGACTGGATGAGGCCCACTTACATTAGGGAAAGCAATCTGCTTCACTCAGTCTACTGATTTAAATGCTAAACTCATCCAAAAACAACCTCACAGAAACATCCAGAATAATATTTGACCAAATATCTGGGCGCCCCATAACCTGGTCAAGTTGACACATAAAATTAACCATCAGAAACACCAAAGCCAATGCTCTTAACTGTATACAGTTTGCAATAATCTTTAACAAAATCAGCAGAACCACAGCTCACAAATTCTGCAACTCCCGCAAAGTCCTTGATAGATCTCCAGGACTCTAGGTTTGGTGGAATACAGTATATCTACAAAGCTCTATTTTGATACAGAGCTTTTATGAAGACAACACTTATCCTTCCACACCTGGGGCTTTCACTGAAAGGAAGGAGTGTCCACTCACCCCCAGAAAGAAGTGCCATAAGGAATACTTCTGACCCCTTTCTTCATCCCCCTTACTTATATCTCCTTAAGCAGATCAATCAAGCTATCAGTAGGTATCTCTCGAGCAAGAGGGGTCCACTCTGTGTGTCTTGGCCTCTCAGACTTGCCTGTGCCCCAGTGTGGTGGGAGAAAAGAGAGCATGAGCTACTTGCCTCCTTATGATGCTCAGAACCCACTTGGGACAGGCCTTGCCAGCCCTCTGCTCTGTCAGCTCCAGCTTCACGGCCTAGGAGGAGGTCAGTAACACGTGGTCTAGAAGCCAAAGTCTAGGCTTCAGGAGGGAGAGAGATGGTACTGCCATGTTCTCCAACCCAGTTTAACAGTAATAAAGCTCATACGGTATTTTGACCCTTATCTGGCTCCTTCAGACAGTGTTCAACTGAGAAAAAACCTAGAGGACTGAGGATAAAATGGGCTCCAACACATTCACAAAGATCAAAGCTCCAAGATTCTGAACTGTATGGCACAGTCATACACTTTTCTGCCTTCTGGCACTGCCAAATCACACTGGTGACAGTCTTCACGACATATGTACAGAGGAAGAGGCAATAGGATCCCTTCCAGAAAACTGCTGGTGCTTTGTAAGTCCTTTTCACTTTCTCTCTTCTTTTTTCAAAAAAGATTTTTTAGACGACACCAGCCCCTTACATGTCTCAGGCCTTCAACTCTACGATAGCTGGTACAGTCAAACCATCACTATAAACAGCTGAGATTACACTGGTAGCCCCCAATAAACAGTGCCTCCTCACATTCATGCCCTTGTTTAGTTGTCTCCCCTTGAATATGAGTGGGTCTGTGATTTGCTTCAACCAACAGACTGCAGTAGAATGGATGCTGTGCCAATCCCAGGCCTAAGCATTAAGGTCTGGCAGCTTCTGTACTCTTGGGAGCCCTGAGCTGCCATGTCAGAAGTCCAGCTATACTACTGGAGAAGTCACGTGGACACACTACAAGCAGAGGCCACCTAGTGAGAAAGACGGCCTGAGATGACATGGAGAAGCTCTGAGGAACCTAGTCAACAATGAAAACCAAAGGAAGAATGAGTGGTAAAAGACACCCTATTAATCCACGCTTCCCCTTCCCCAGAAATGCCTAGGGATCTCATGGAGCACCATTTGAAAGAACAACAATGACGACAACAACAAATTGGGTTCTAGTGGCAGTGTTGTCCCTAACGAGCTATATGGGTAAGTCACTTCAGCTCTATGGATCTCAGTGAAGGTAAACTACAGGGCGAAGGATTCTACAGCATTGTCAAAGGATTGTATTGGCAAAGGATTCTACAGTAGAAATAAATCACACATTGGTGGGTCGGTTTATACATACAGAAAATGCCTAAATGTGTCTTTGGAATCTGTAAAATCCAGGTATGACATATGCTCACTCTTGACTGTAGGAGTAGCCTTTGCAGGTGGAATGTGTAACTTCCAATCAGCCCGTGGCCCATTCTGAAGCACCAAGCCTGCCTCCAAATCCATATCTTCCTAACTGATCAAGTCCCTCCCACATTGTTCAGCAAAATGTGTAGGTTCAACCTGGCTGCCCTTGCCAGGATTTATTCATGGGCTTTCATCCGAAAGTTTCCTGTGTCTCCAGGTCTTTGATGCAAATTAGCCAGATTCTACCGCCTCCCTCTGACGCCTTTCTACCCCACGAGGGTCTTTAGCTGTGAGAGAGCATGTAATTAAATGTACGGTTTCCTAAGCTCAACCTTGCTCAGCCCACACAGTTTTCCTCCTGTCGTAAAATAAAACAAACATTCTCTAAAAATTTGAAAGACTCCTCTCGCCCCACCATGTAAAGTTTCTTCAGCTGATGGGGCATGAGCCAAACCACACTGCAGTAGTCAGACGTGTCAAAGTCATTCCAAACCTACCCTTTGCCCATAAAGCATAACACAGAGATAGTGTAAAAAATAAATTATTAGAAAATTGCTTTCCATCATAATTACCACAAATAACAAAGGAGAAACTAACTAAAGCAATGACATAGGAAAGTGACTCAGTTTGGGCAATTACACAGATAAAAGCCACATTCAATAAGCAGTTCACACAAATTTATTGTTCCCTGCCAACACTGGCTATTTAGCTGGCTACAGTAAATATTTCACAATATGCTTCTAATAACTCGAGATATTTTCTCAGAAGAGGACAGCTCTCAGGACACTTCACTGTTATACATTACAGAGGAAATCAGCTCTTACAAAAAGCAAGTTTGAGCAAAAATATATTTTCCTTTCTTTTAAAGATTTTATTTATCCTTTTTCTCCCCAAAGCCCCCCGGTACATAGTTGCATATTTTCAGTTGTGGGTCCTTCCAGTTGTGGCATGTGGGATGCCACCTCAGCATGGCCCGATGAGCAGTGCCATGTCGGCGCCCAGGATCCGAACCGGCGAAACCCTGGGCTGCCGAAGCGGAGCGCGTGAACTTAACCACTCAGCCGTGGGGCTGGGCCCCTATTTTCCTTTCTTTTAAAACAACAGAAAAATGATTGAGATAAATGATGATAACAAGAGGTATGTATATAAGTACTTGACAAAGACCGGGAAACAATAATTTGATTTGCCTGAACCTAAATAAAAGCCATACCAGAAATTACTTTTTAAAAAAATAAAAAAGGGAGCCAGCCCGGTGGTGCAGCAGTTAAGTTTGCACGTTCTGCTTCTCAGCGGCCCAGGGTTCGCCGGTTTGGATCCCAGGTGCGGACATGGCACCGCTTAGCAAAAGCCATGCTGTGGTAGGCGTCCCATGTATAAAGTGGAGGAAGATGGGCACGGATGTTAGCTCAGGGCCAGTCTTCCTCAGCAAAAAGAGGAGTATTGGCAGTAGTTAGCTCAGGGCTAATCTTCCTAAAAAAAAAAAAAAAAAAAAGATCAAAATTTGGTAATATTTGGAGAACGGAGATGATGGGATGAGAAACAAGATGCTAAGTCAGTATGATAGACTTACATAAACATCTAAAATCTTAATATCAGCGAAAGTCATTTTGCGACTCTACTGTGTTTTTCAACAATAAAATTCCATGAAAAAGACTCTTCTAAATTGTCAAGGGCCCGATCTTTGCACAATACAAACTGAACTCCCAAGAGATTCAATAGTTATTTGCTTTGTCTCTGATTTTAATATCCCACAGATAAAGTCAGTAAATTACATTGGGGAGAGAGACTTCAATTTCAAAAGCAAACTCAAACACTTCATTGACTGGGTAGTTACCCCAAAGCACATGCTTTCAAAGCATGACCTCCATCTTCATTCAGCATTAAATTAAAGGATGTTGAAACAATAAAAACAGATAAATCAGTTTCCCAAGCAGTATGGAAGGGAATTATATGAAATTGTGTTACAAATATAGACTTTTTCATCACTCAGTGATACTTTACTTAATAAATAAGAGGTCAGTGCTATGCTGAATTACTGCTAAGAAACATTTATTCATGTGATGAATTGCTAAAAAGTGCTGCAATAGATTAATCAATGAGGTATTTTATTTTCATTTTTATAGTCATAATAATTTCTTAATGTACATCTGTGCACATTATAGCCACTTTCAACAAAACTCAAACCATCATTGAAAAGCACAAAAAAATTCACTCCCAGAACTCAAAAAAAAAAATGACTCAAAGTAAGCAGTATAAAAATATTAAATTGTACTAGAAAACAATTTTTTTAAGTTTTACATTTGCTTCCTATGTTGTTTTAAAACTTTCTTGGTAAATGGCTCAGTAAGGATAGCGTATAGCAGTAGGGTAGACAGAAGGAATCTCAGAGCAGCTCAGCTTAACACAAAAAATAATTGAAAATCTACCTTGTCTCAGGCATGGCAAATCACAGGGGACACATCCACCCATTTAAAAGCTACGCCCAACTTCCCCATCTAGCTCTATCTGCCCTACTCTACATATCACATAATTCCATATCCCGCTCCCCCACCAAGGCCCCTGTCACAGCAATCTAGACGAGGAGTAGACAACTGGTCATACAACCCCCAGTCAAGCCTGAGCCAATTAGATCATTTCTCCAGACCAAAAAACTAAGACAGTAAAGCTGAGAGGTCTGTAGAGATGAGGAGACACCTTTGACCATGTGTACGCTGGTAAGCCAATGGAGAAAGGTGGTCCTGACAGAAGAGCAGTCATAGAGGCATGTAAGGGGAGGAATGCAGAGACTCAGACAGACAGACAGACAGACGGGCAGAAATGGATAGATGGAGGCAGAGACGACAAAGACAGGCAGCAAATGGACAGGTGGAGAGAGATGGCAGACAGAGATAGTGACAAAGACAGATGGCAGAGACACAGACAAAAGGCAGACAGCAACAGAGACAGACAACAGAGACAATCAGCAGCAGGCAGCAACATGTAGAAATAGGCAGGAAGACAGACAGATGGGCAAAGAAGAGGAAAGAGGGAGGGAATGGAGGGACATGGAACATGGGGAGAGGGGACAGGCCAACAGAGAGTGCAAGAGCATGAGCCAGAGCTGAAGGATGGGCACTCAAGAGCAAGAGACCCATAGCAAGACCAAGACAGTGTGTGAGAAGAGAGCACAGAACCACTGGGGAGAGTACAGTAGTCCCCCCTTAACAAAGGGGGATACATTCCAAGATCCCCAGTGAATGCCTGAAACCAAAGATAGTACTGAAGGCTATGCACACTATGTTTTATCCTATACATATATACCTACCTATGATAAACTTATAAATTAGGCATAGTAAGAGATGAACAATAATAGCTTCTCTTTGACATATCTGAATTGCCAGCATCACTACTCTTATGCTTTGGGGCCATTATTAAGTAAAATAAGGGTTGCTTGAAGACTAGCATTGTGATACCAAGACAGTTGATCTGGACAGTCAATCTGATAAACGAGATGGCTACTAAGTGACTAATGGGAGGGCAGTGTATACAGTGTGGGTACGCTGGACAAAATGATTCCCATCCCGGGTGGGATGGAGTGGGAAGGCCAATATTTCATCATGCTACTCAGAACGGTGTGCAATTTAAAACTTATAAATTGTTTATTTTTGGAATTTTCCATTTAATATTTTCAGACCTCGGTTGACCTTGGCAACTAAAACCTCAGATAAGGGGAGGGGTCTACTGTGCATGAGAAATTGAGGAGAAAGACAGACCAAGAGCCTGAGGGAGACAGAGAAAGAGAAGAAAACCAGAAAATTCAAAGGGAAGGCATTACGAGAGACAAGTGAGAGGTAGGGATTCGGAAGTGGTAGAGAGGCAGCATTTTAAATGAAGAGAATAACAGAGAAAAGTGACAAATTCAGTGAAGTTGGCCAGAAAATAATCCCTGGACATTCCAACTAGGTGGGAAAAGTATAAAGTGGAACTTAATCTGACAGAAGGAGAATGTGAGTAGAATTTAGGACCTCCCTGTCTTTAAAAAGTAGCAGTTATTTCAAAATGGCAGCTTGAACACACACATTGATTTCCTTGTTCTGGAAAAATTAAATGGAATATACCCACAACAACAAAGAAAAAGGAGTTACCAGCAGGCATGAGCTCAGCTTCTGGAAGAGGAAAAGTAGATGGGGGATAATGTACAGCAGAGGAAGCCACGATTTCAAAATTCCAGAGAGATCTGGCCAAGGAGGGGGCTAATGGGCCCAGCAGGTCCCTGAAGAGACTCAGGACATTGAAATGCTGCTACTACATGAGGCAGAAATGAGATGTGAGCAAAAACTGGGAAACTAATTGGAAGTCTACAGAGAAAAAGACCACTCACTTTCTGATACACGCCTCCTCCATCCACCACCCTGGTAGCCAAGCATTTAGCTCTCAGGTAAAGAAACGCATGGGGTTGTCTCGAAAGCAGCAGTCCTCCAACTACAACATCCATCGGAATTGCCTGGAAGACTTAGTAAAACACAGGTAACGGGGCCCCAAGCCCCAGAGGTCCTGATTCACAGGTAGAAGGTAGGGCCCAAGAATATGCATTCCTGACAAGTTCCTAGAGATTTTACTACTAGAAATTAACCAAAGGCAGTTTACTTAACCTCTTTAAACCTCAGTTTCTGCACTTATAAAATGGGAACAATGAAAGTACCCACAGGATAGTTATAATGAAGATGAGAGGAGATGTCGCATGTAAAACCTTTGGCACACTGCTGGGCATACATGTGAGAAAAGCTATTTAATTTGTCCAAGGTCATGATTATAACCAATAGTTATAATTGGGGCTTATAGCCAGTATTAGCTGGTTCTAATGTCTCTGATAGACTACGAGTCTACTTACGGTCTCTCTTGACTTCTGAGATTATGACAGTGAAAAGAGATGGAAAAGGAACTAGACGGCCCTCATGGAGCCTGTAGGTGACCAACTCGCTGAGTTGAAAAGCCAGGGCAGGCGTATGCTGCCCTCATCAAGCAGAACACAAGTGGTTTTGGTCATGTTAAAAGAAGTACCTGAACACGTATCCCCTCACCAAGTTCACCCCCATGACTGAAACTGATCTAGACAAAACATCGTGAAGGTACTTCATTCAGAGAATGAGTAACTGGCTCTATCAGTCAGTCCTGTCAAGAAAATAATGGCAACCTCAAATGGATAATTAGAAGAATGTTTAATAAAGGAGCTATTTACAAAGGCACGGATGAGGTATAAGGCAGTGGTATGCTGGTACCCCGACTCTCCAGGTGGGGGTGGAAGGAGCCCTGATTTATAGCATTTGCCAATTTCCGAAGTGTAAATACTCCCACCACGGCAGATTTCAAACTACCAAGGCAAAGTCCCTGAACCAGGATTCGGAAAGAGATGTGCATAACCAGATCTTGAGAGGTGGGACCAGCCAGCCGCAGCCTGGCCCAGAACACCACCAAGGAAAACTTCAGGGATGGTGCAGGGCCCCAGGGTCAGTAAGAGTGGGGAACTTTAAGGCACTCAACTCTACCCAAACCCAAAGGGAGTGAGCTGGAGATGTAACATTTAATCAAGGGAAAACAGATAGGTAATGAGGACATTGCAGGGAGGAGACCAGGAGAATAAATAGCACAACCTCCCCCTCCTCCCTCCCACCTCATGGTGGTATGCCCCACAAGCTGAAGCCAGCCAGGAGCCAGAGAGCAAGGGAAGCTACTGACCTAATCCATATAGGGCAGCCTCCCAGGACACAGAGCAGGTTGGAGGAGAAAAGAGAAGGGCTCTAGGGAGGCAAACAGAAGATATGCACTACATTGGCCCACAAAGAGGCTCCAAGCACAATCTTAATGATTGCAACGTAGAACTCCAATCAAGTCAGTCTCAATAATGCTGAGAGGAAACAAAAGCAAAGAAACTAAAAACTTAAAAATCCATTTAGATGAAACATAGTCTTATCATTCAAATTAACTCCATTTTCTTTGCCATAGTTGGGAAGTTCTAGTCTAAACTATGCTTTCCAAATTTACTCTCAATAGAAATCAAAGTTAATCAGAAGATAAATATCGGTAAAATTTTCCAATATATTAAATGCCAGTAAAATTTGCCATCTTTCAAATGCTGATGCCGGCACTCTGAGAATGCCTGTGGAGGATGCCCATGCTATTGCTTTAAGAGAAGAAGGAGGTAATGAAAGGCCATTCCTCTTCTTTACAGAAGCACCTGATGTCATTATAGGACCTTTAAAAAGCTATGAGAAACGATGGTTTTAAGGTACTCTTGGTGAATAATTACATTAATAATTATAGGATTGACAGTTAATTTCAGAATATCAGTTTTATGCAATATAGGACAAAGAGTCGTCATTTTAATCTACATAATGAACAATCTTAGGATAAGTAAGCAAACAGATTCTGATTATTCACATAACTCTGTAACATCCAATCAGAAGAGTTTTAAGTAACTTTGTCATTAACAAGAGTACATGACTGTTAGAGCAGAGAGTTGGCCAGACTGCAATCCGTTCAGCAAGACTGCTCTTGCATAGAGAACAACCAGAGTATCGAACAGATTCCAGTATCTAGGATGTGCTGGAAACTCACCACAACGGGTGAGCAACCCAAGACAGCATGTCTAAGAAAGAGCAATGGGACATCCCAGAGGAATGGCATTTTTTAAGGAAGCTTCCAGCACATCAAAGCCAAGCTTCACACATTCTGCAATCTTCTTCTTTAAAAAGACTTACGGGATCCGGTCATCCCACACCCAATCTCACAAAAAAAGAAACGGCTATAAAATCTAGGAATAATTTTGGGTGAGGTGTTTATAAGGGAAAAATGTGTAGCAAGTGTTGAGTCGGTATAACATCTCTTAAATCTTTGGAGAGGTTTAGAATGCATGTTTGTCTTGATTGTGGATTCCTCAATTTGAGACCCGACATCCCAAAAGTCTCACTCATTTTGGTATTCCCAGTCTCTAGTACGGTATTGGGCACAAAGGAGGTCCACCATATTTATGAAACTGAACCATAAGCTGGCCTTCACTTTCATTTTAGCTTGTCTTTGATTTTTTATTCCTCCATGAACTCTGTGCCCTTCCTTCAGTCATTTTGTCGTCTTTCTTTCACTAAAATAAACATAGATCATTCACTTCCTAGTTTCTTCTCACTTCCAGCCCTAATTCTTACATAACGTCTGTCCTCAGAGTTTACTGCTTCTCAACTCAAGAAAATGAGTCTCCTAAACTCGTGCAAACACACATACACACAAAAGCACTTTTGCACGTGCCCTTCGCACACAATTCTAACTGAGCAAGTCTTTCACATCATTTGCCATCATGTGTGAGGGAGTTCACTCTGTGAGAACATTTGAACACACAGTAGATACTAATGCCTCCCAAAGGACAAGAGCAAGTTTTGTTTTCATTTCATTCTGTTCACGTGCTCATTACTAAAATAACTCAAATGACCCTGTTTTATTAGTTACTAGACTGTTTGGGCAATGTCATTGTTAAAGAAAAAAAGGAGAAAATATCAAGGATTGGCAAGGATGTGGAGTGATAAGAACTCTCCTACACTGCAGGTGGGAGTGTAAATTGATACAAACCCTTCAGAAAATTGCTTGGCAGCACCTACCACAGTTAAACATATGCATCCTAGGTATATACCCAAGAGAAATATGTGCCCACATGTCCCAAAAGACATGTACAAGAATGTTTGTAGCATCAGTAAGAGCAAAAAACTGGAAACAACTGACGTGTTGTTGGAGGAGGTCATCGAGTTCTTATGTGACCACTGGTTGACCCGTGAGCTGGACCAGAGCAATCAGAGGCTCCTCACCCACTCCCCTGTCCTTGGAATGTACATTCTGCCCACTGTTCCCACAGTGGGAGCCGTTTCAAGGTCACAAACTAGAGAGAATAAGGTGTTGATGAGAACACCTGGACAGTATACAGGACTGAGCCCAGTTAAGGCCTCTATATAAACTTTTAAGATTCTGTGGGCAAGTGTGGAGAACTACTTGTCTTGTGGCTGCCCAAGACAAGCCTCATATATAACTTCCCTTGCTTGTTAAAACTGCCACCTACCAATCTGGAGTGGTCCTCTTTCTTCAGTCTCTCCTTGCCTTTCATGTACGGCAGCCAGTTTGCAAACCAACACATGTTCATCAACAGCAGAATGGACAAATAAAATGTGTGATATGGTCATACCATGAAGTACTACACAGCAGTGAAAATGAACTGACAGTACATGCAACTACATGAATGAATCTCCAGCTGACAAAGGAATATGTGCTGTATGGTCCCATGAATACAGAGCTCAAAAATAAACTGTAGTGTTCAGGAATGTAAAGCAAGGTGGTGAAATTATGGGGAAAAGTAAGAAAGTGATCACCATAAAATCAGGAGGTGGTCCCTTTGGAGAGTAAGGGAGTTGGGCTGGGGAAGGGTCCCAGGGGACTTCTGGAGAGCTGGTAGGATTCAATTTCTTGACATAGGTGGTGATAACACAGAATTTACTTTATACAAATGTGTTAAGCTGTACAAATTATTTTCGGTGCTTTTCTATTGTGGTATTAAACAATTAAAAAAGATTTTAAAAAAGGGAGAAGAATCAAAAAGACAACGCTTATCAAATTACAAAAAAAAAATGGTTTTCAGGTGGAAAAGAGAGTGGGCTAGGTCCTTTGTGGTCTGTGGGGAAGCCTTGAATGAGTGGTAGCTGTAAGAGGACAGATTTTGGTGAGACAAAACAATAACAACAACAAGAAAAGAAGAATGAGGAGGAGGAAGATTGGGAGGGAAGAGAAGAGAAGAGAAAAGAAGAGAAGAGAAGAGAAGGGAAGGGAAAGGAAAAGAAGAAACTAGTTCACAACTATAGTTGCTCAAAAACAGAACACTCCTTGTAAGAAAGTGAGTGTTCCATCTGTGAAGCCATTCAGCACGGGCTGGATAACAGCTGGAAGGGATGTTCTGGAGAGGATTCAAACACTGGAAAAGGAATTGTAAAGAATGCCCCTTCAGACCTAAGATGCCATGCTTCTTTTTCTCTGTCTCACCAGTTATAAATGTGACCACTCAAAGAGAAAAACTAAGGAAAAAAAAAAATCATGACCCAAATATCTTAAATGTATAAAGCAGATACTCACTTTACAAAAAAGGTTGCTTTGAATAAATAACTAAGGTATATTTTAAATGTTTGTTTACAAGCCGTTAACTAACCAAAAATAAAGAGGAGGAAGTATTGAGGAGCTTCAAGGTGACGCTGGAGAAACCACTGCCAAATGAAGTGCAATCATAAATGAAGAGCTGGTGTCAGAAAGAATGAAGCCAAAGATTCACTCTCCCCACAGTGTTCCTCAAATGCATCTATTCTTGTATGATAGATTGTTAAAATAGATGGATTTCATAAAAATCATGGAATTTGGAAACTTTATTGCCTTACATTAACTCACAAGGCTCCCTCTGCTCCATGCCCCAGCTAAGATCAGTCGATAGATTTGCCTTTTTGACACTTTCAGAAAATGACAGCCGAGCCTTGGCTGAAGGTTATCTTAGAAAATACAAGAAGAAAAAACAAGCTATGTTGAGCTGGTAATAATCCAGATTATCACCCTGTCTCTTTTCAGAGCAACAATGGATTTTAACCACTTCTCTGTTTTATAAATATTACTGTGGTTCAACACATCTATGAGGAGACACAATATTACCCGCAGCTCTCATCCTGTGTGCTAATTATATCAACAACCTGAACCTACTGAACACTATACAAAAACACAGCTGATTTAGCAATCTGTAAATTATACATGTACATAAATCTGTACTGAAATGTGCTGCGTTTCACTCCTGCTAATGTGCATGGATTCTTACTGCCACCTACAATTGTTTGACATAGGTTTCCGAACACGAAAACATATGTTCTGCCTAGAATGGGACCACTTAGGGCAGTATTTTCGTAGTTTCCTGGCACTAAGGTCTGCCAGCCTTCATAAGACAGCTCTCCTATTTACTTCAGCGAGCATTCTGAGAGTAAGTGCCTGCAGATTTAAGAAACCATCAAAAAATATTCTGGAACGACATTTTCCAACCATGACTATACAGAGAAATAGGCTGGCTCTGCCTAAGTGGCAACGAAGTCAATAGAACGATTTGAAATGATCACCAACAAGACCGTAAGTAAAATCAAATCAAATCTGGGGCGTTATTTATTCCTGGTGACTACTGACAACATATGCAAAAAACAGATAATTATCAAGTCTCTCCTTCAAGTGGTATTCAGAATGTATCAAAGAAAGTTAAACTGGATTTCAGTCCCATCAAAACCAGTAAACACCTTAAAAACGTATTTTTTAAATACAATGTCAGATCTAAATAAGAGTGACATCCAGGACACATTGTAAAATAAGGGTAAGAACCTTGCCCCAAGATTCACTAGAATGAAACTTACTAAGGGTAAGGAGGGTTTCTTGTTTTCCGCTATATCCCAGTGTTCAATAAATCTTTGTTGAAGGAGCAAACCAATAGCAACTGCTGGCTAGTCCCTCAGCTGCCTCTAACTGCCTTTTCTAACTTCGCATCTTACTAACTGTAGGCAAATTACTTAACCTTAGGATTCTTGGTTCCTGAAACTCTAAAATGGGGACACCTCACCTCCTTTGCTGGCTTATGAGGATCAAAGGTGATAGTCTATGAAAAGTGACTTAATACTCTGCGACAGGCACACGAAGTTCAAGTGCCCGTTCTCCTGCCTGTGCCTTCAGCTAAACCATTGACAAAGGTAAAAATACTGCCCTTCCTTGAAACAGAATTAGCTTCTCCTTTGCCCTGTTATTCTGTTTGGATGTGGTAGTTAGCATGGCTGTTAGCCAAAATGGATGTTGTTCTTGTTGTTATAACATTTTATTTAATCTCCACTGGGAATTATGCTTCTCTAGAGAAAATAACGGTAATACAAGGAAGGTCGTGGCATGGTATACCACAAGGAAGACGACACTGGGGTCAAGGGGCTTGGGGTCTCATCAGTTCTTTCCTTAAATATTTGAGGAAATGAGCTTGCTTCAATTTCTTCATCTACACAATGATGGGGAAGGAGAGGCAGACTAGATAGCATCTAAGGTCTGTCTTATCCTACAGTTCTGTGATATTCCAGACATCAAATATTCCAATGCCCCCAGAAAAGTCAGCTCTATTATCCATTAGCATATAATAAGAGTAGTTTTTTGAAGGATGATGAAAACAGTTCCACAGGCTAAGCCATAAGGGCTGGAGAAACAATGATGCTACAAGAAGGATGAATGATATTCTCTAAAGAACTCCTGCCTCGGGCACTGTCTGCCTGCCACTTTGAATAAGTCACTTAATATTCCTAGGACTCAGTTTTCTGATCTGTAAAAGAGGAACAATAATACTGCATAGGACCATGGGCAGAAAATACCTATCAAAATGACCAAAAAGTATTTCTATTTAAAGGTAAAATGCTATTTAAATACTGTAATGTCTAAAAAAAGGCTGGTGGATTTTAGGAGGAGACAATCAATATTTTTAAATAGACTTTTTCCATCACAGTAAAATAACATAATGCATGTAGATATCGTGATACTTCCAAGAGTCCACTTTTTTTATCTATTTGTGTTCAGGAAATAGGATGAAAGGATCACTAAAAACTTAAATCGCATTATTTCAGGATCAGAAATCTTTTCTTCCGAAACAATAGATAGTTTTAAAAGTTCATCCAACTCTCTCAAGATGTCTTGTTTTTGTTGTTGATGTGGTTTGGTTGGTTGGTTAACCGAAGTCAAGCTACTGGAATTGGTGCTGAAATTAAAATGCCAGTGCTAAAAATATTTCCAGCTACTTATTCGACTGACGTTCTACGGATGCTTACAGAGGGGAAGTGGTTCTAAGAAGATCCAGTAAACTAGAAGGTATTCTGCTCCAGGAATTTTTTGTTTAATTGTAGTATCAGCTCCAGGATTCTTAAGGTCCTCTTACAAGCCCAAGGAACCTTGTAACTGTTACATGTAAGATTCTGTTCCTGCTCTCTCCTCTCAAAAACATAATATGGCATGCATTAGACACAGGGTTTCCCCTCTAACTTAAAGGACACTGCCTCTTCACCAAAAAATGGAATTGTCATTGATATTTGTGAGAAAGTCGATGTCACTGGCAATGGGATCCCCAAATGTGCAAGACTGCCTCCATACCCCTTAACAGGCCCATAACAACAGCAATCACAGCACATTAATTCTTACATAGTGATTTTATTTAAAAATCTATAAACACCTCCAGCTTTTTTATGGCAGAAGAGTTCATTGTGGCTGTTCGTGCAGTATTTAGCATCCCCTTGCATCCCCAGGTAATAGCTGTGACCTTGTTCTAAAAGCCACCTTAGCTAGTTTGAGTGAGGAAGACCTTGAAGAGAAAGGTGACTGACCAGAAACTCTTTGACACTCTCATTCTTAAGACGCACACAATAAATGATCATTTCAAACAAAGCACTTAAATAATACATGACGATTTGCTATCCCAGTTGATGTTATTATAAGATAAACTTGAATGACTTTCTTAATTAAAGACTATTTCTTAGTAGCAGAAGTGATTTTTCATGCCCTTCCCCTCAATTCTTATCTAAATCTGAATAGAAGCCCACAGTTTGACCACAGGCTCCTTAAGGCTCTGAACTGTGATATTTACACATTTTTAAAACCCATTTCCTGAGTTAGCTCTTCACGTGCTTCTAATAGAAGAATGTCATCTGTCTCTGGAAGGAGGGGGTCCAGGAGCCTGCATAGAGCAACTCCAGGCTCAGCCCCTTTTCATTTTAGCCGTTTGATGAACCGGTGTTCACTGCACCTTCCAACCGCCTCCTATTTGCTCTGCAAGCGCTTTAGCCGGGATGCTCCGCTGTGGGTCCTAAAGGCGTTTGAAATGTTTCCCTTTCCATCCCCGCTGCTAGGACTCTCGCCTCCCAGCGCTTCAAGATACTGTCCATCTTAATACCACAGGGAAAGAGAGGAGCGGGGAGCATTGGCTTATTGGGTAATAGCTTCACAGGCTTGGTGAGTTTGGGAATTTATAGGTGAGCAAGATTTACGGCATAAAACCGCTGCTGCGGTTTGGAAGAGAGGAACTATGACAGGTTTGTACCGCTTGGCCAGCTCTACACCTGTGCCCTCCAGTTCCCAGCTGAGTCCAGGAAACTCTGCCCCTCGTGAGCCTTAAGTTAACCTCGAAAGAGGTGAGCAGGTGGGTGAAGAGGTGGAATCAGGCCGTCTGAAGCACGTCCCTAAGTCCCCACTTCCCTACACCTCGGACTTTTCAGCTGCCAGGATGGAAGGTGGAGGCAGCCTCATCCTCCCATCCCTTGGGGCCAGGACCTGGAGTTGCAGTTTCTACTGCTGGCTCTCCCTGGACAGAGGAGGCGCCTTGGGGAGCAGGCGGAGAGCCCTGAGAGCCCTCGCGGAGGGGTGGGCAGCAGCGATGGGGTACGCGCTGTCGCTCCTGCTGCGTCCAGCTTCCCATCACTTTTCCCAGTACTTTGCTCATCAGCTGTCACGCTCTCTGGAGATGAGATCGAGAAGGCGCGAGAAAAAGCCCAAAACACGTCCCCGGGAGAGCTCTTCCGTTGGGATGGGGGCCCATCAGACCCCGCCCCGCCCTGCCCACCTTTCCCAGCCTCCGGGAGACAGCCCCGGGCGCCCGCGCCGCGGCTCCCAGCACAGCTCCGGGGTTCTGCTGCATCTGCCGGCGCCGAGCGGCGAGAGGCGTCTAAAATAAAGGCACAGAGAAAAAGCCTGGGGAACCGAAATCCAAATGCACCTCTTACCATTGGACCGGCGGACAATATTCTCCAGAAATGTGTTTTGAGGAGCCACCAGTCCCCTTCTGCCTCCGGCCATGGTCATCCTCCCGACAGCACAGGGTCTGGGGGGCGTCCCGGCGCGGCTCCTCACGACAGCAGACAGCTGGGCGCGGGGCGCGCGCGCGATCCCGGCTCGAAGCGCCCCATGCGCCCCGCGGGGACCTCGGCGGGCAGGGGCGGCGGTTCCCTCCGGCTGCCACCCTCGCGCCCTCTTCGCGCCTCCCTCCCTGCGGCCCGCCTCGCAGCGCACTCGCGCGGGGCTCGCCTCGCCGCAGCCGCCTCCGGGTGGGCGGAGGGAGCCGCTGCGCCCGGGCCGGCGGCGCCCCCTACCGGGCGCGTGCGCCCCGCCGGCCTGCGGGAGACCGAGCGGAGGGCTCCCGCACCGCCGAGGAGCAGCGGGCGGCGGCGGGCCAAGGCTGGATTGGCAGCGCCACCCTCTGGGCACACGTGGGAAATGTGCTCCAGGTGCGCCTTGGGCTGCGTGGATCGGAGGGCGTTCTGAGCGGCTTTCTTGATGGATGCACTCCCAACGAGGTCGCCAGGAGACTTGGGGGAACATGATGATGTTCTCTCTTCCTTTGCTCTGTTTCAGGCTGGAGCCCCTGGGACCTTTGAGGTTCTTGGAACACCTTCCTGCCTTCCCCTAGAGTGTCCTAGACTCATTTGTGAGAGTTGCCCCACCTTGATTCTGAGGCCAGTGTTTCACCAGTAATTAAGGAAGTTATTTTGTAAAAGGTCAGACTTGCAGAATGATTAGCTCGAGCTCCAGAAGAGCTGTCTTGGGTTGTTTTTAAAGATAACCAAAGGCACAAATGCCGGCTCCGGACATTTGGTAAATTTGCTGACTGATCTGATTTCCACTCTTTTCCAGTGAATATTTTACCTAAAGGTTAAGGAAAAATATATATATTTACATGACTTTTTTTGCTGAGGCACAATCTGTTATGATCAGTGTGTAAGGTTAGGAAACAGGAACAAACTGACACGCATCAAAAGGGTGGGTTTGTCTCTGAGAGCAAATGCTTGGGGTAGCAGGGCGGGGTGGGAAGCCTCCCGCACATTTAACGTTAGTAACCGCCATCTTGGCTTGAAGGACCTGTGTCCACACTGCACAGGATGAGGTGCTGGTCTACACGCCTGGCTCCTGGTATAACGAAGAATCATGTACACGAAAGTTTCTGGGCAGGAGCTCAGATAACCCTTCTTTGTTCACTTATTTGGGGAAGTTCTACCTGCACATACTCTTTACATGTCTTTTTACTGTATATTCCCTGTGGGTGTGGCCAGACCCTAAGTCTGAGCCCCACAAAAGGAATGAGTTGATAATTTTCTACTCAGTGCCAGGCTGGGTCAACAGTCCACACAAAAATGTAAGAGGGGAAAACTGATCCTGCAACCTCAATGGTCTGGATTAACCACACTGACATGTCCTAATGTGTTGCAGATACCCTGTCTCAGTTTATTAATCTCAAAAATAGAAAAACTAATTCTTGCCCAGCAATCTCTCGCAGTTGCTGTGAAGATCAAACATAATTATGTAGGGGACAGTGCTCTAAATTATAAAGTGCTATTCGAAGGTTAGATGTCATCATTAGAGTGACTAAATAAATTGGGCCATCACAAACATCACCCTTTGTCTCATCTTGTGTAGACACAAAGTAAACAGATGATGGGCTGTCAGCGGAGCTAAGGAAGGCTTGCAGAGGCTTTGAAATGAAAGTAATGATACACTTTTTCCATAAGATAACATTCTATCCATCACATCAGTCACCAACTTAGAGATGTGATTTCTTAAACCCTAGCTCCGTCTAGTGGTTCTTTGTTCTATTACAAATGAGATAACAGTGGTTGAAGAGAACTTATTCTGAAACGCATTTGGTGCTGAGGTGGTTCAGTGGTGTCTGCCCACTTCATTTGAATAAATTCTTTTGAATAAAGCTCTTAAGGTTATGTTATCTACTGTACAAACATGCCCAAGAGGAGATTTTTCATGACAATATTAAAAACCCATCAAGCAACCTCATAATAATGCTTGTGAAAGGAAGATAAAGAAAAGAACAAGGGAAAAACTGTCATACAGAGTTAATAAAATTTCTCAGATTTTAATGAGCTCTCATGTTCTGTGGCTCAGATAAAAAGGAAGCAGATGATATTCATTTGAGGTGAGAGATGTTAAAGCTTTGGTAGGCTATCAGATAAGAAAAAGGAACAAGGAGTTATTTTCCATTTTAATTTTAAATGTACTACTACAGTGTTTCATAGCACATACTACGTGTGTGTGTGTTGACACCGTTTTGAATACTATAACTTTTAGAGCACCCTTGAAGAGATTAAAAGACCTAAAACCACACTAAAAAGTCAGCAGTCTCCAACCACCATCGCTACTCACTGTGTCTGTATCTCACAATGTCTACAAAAGCTGGTCCAGCCACTCCCCCATTCTCTTGGCCACCCTCAACACTGTCTTGACAGCAGGAATAGGGTCATGTTCTGCCCTGTCCACATTCTCTTTGATGTTCACAGGGCACGTTCAGTAAACACACCATCTTTCTTGGGGCTTGTTTGACAGTACACTATGGTTCTTACCTCTTACTTCCCACCTTCTGTTCCCTTCTCTACATTCAGTTCCAGACCAGCTCAGCTTAAAGTTCTGTCTGAGATCTATTGCTGTAATGTAGGCATCTCAGTCAGAGCAAACTTTAATCTTATAAATTTGTCAAAACTTGGTAACACATTTATAAAGGATTCGCAATACACCAGTTGAAAGCCCATGTATTTTTACTAACAGGCAAAGTCATCTGTCATTTAAAGGAGCAACTTTAAATTACTGTGACCAGAATTCCAATTAAACTGCCTCTGTCCTTCCCTGCAGAAAGTGGGCTACAACTGTCTAGAGCTTCTACCAAGAAGGACATAGAGTCTGAAGTTAAAACTTCTAAAATTTTAGTCGAATGTTCTAGCCTTCCCTTCCTTCTGAGTGGTTCTCCTCCTGTCCTCTCTCATTTTGTTTACTCCTCAATTATAACATGTGGTTTGTGTCTGTGTCACACAATAGATGGCCAGCTCCTTGAAACAAAGATGAACTTTGACAATCTTTGTTCTCGTAAATGTGATTAAGCTATGATGTAATTAGTGAGTCCACAAGAGGAATGGAGAGTGTTGGAGGCATAACACTGATATTGAACCTGAAGTGAGTTTGCTCACGTTGCATGGCAAGCCAATCTCTGACACCTGGGGTAGTGGAAGAAACTGGGAATTTTATTATTGCACAGCGCTGAGCAAGGAGAGAGGGCAGCTAACGCTGAAATCCCAAACTCCCTAAAAAGCTAAAAGGAAGGGTTTTTTATTTGGGGTTTTAGGTAGGGGAGGGGGAGCATATGGCCTTGCTGGTCAGAGCTTTCCCACCAGCCTGTCTTTGCCCTTGAGACTACTTGCAAAGAGGAGGGAGCCCGTGACCTTGCTGGTGAGCAACTTTCCCACCAGCCTGTATTTCTTTGTGGGGAGGAGATAGTGAATCCAGGTGCTTGTCCTTGGCAGTGTCTGTCTCCATGGAGGATAGTGGATTCTGGAGCCAGGAAGCCAGGGAGAAAGCAGGGAATGAGTGTTTTGGTTTTAACCTCATATATGCTGGATTTAACGTAGAGAAACTGATATCAGGATTGGTATCAACACTACAGAGAGAGCATGGAGATGGAGGTCTGCAGACTGGCTTGGAAAAGAGTCCAGGAGATGACAGAAAAATCTCTATGCCAAACAAAAAAAATCTATAAATTGAAGAGGAAGACAATGCCACACACCAGAGGGGGCAAACAGCATCATGCAAAGGTGGGAATTACATTTTTTTCTTTTATCAAGTCCAAAGGTGTAGGTGACAGATTTCAGAAAGCCAAGAATCTCTCAGCCATAAGAGAGTTGCCTGTAAGACCTGGAAGGCCTGGGAGCTGGAAGGAGCAGGCAGGGATGCTTCATCATTAGCAAATGGCATCACTAGGAGAAACTGAACCTAGAGGTAACTTCACCTACTCAGCTGTCATGAGCGAAAAGGGAAACTTTTCAGCAAGGGAAATTTCGGCTTCTATAACCCAATGACTGACTTATTATTTATTATATGTAATTTCTGTTAACAAGTTCCTTTTCTGATAGACGTATAGGGAGAGAGTTGGGCAGGCCATATCCATTGGAAAGATCTGTTCTGTCTTACAGATATCTCCTCCCAAGCGTTGGGAGGAGGAAGAGAATCTGCCTCAATGAGAACCATAGTCTGTGAATGTAATTGACTGGAGGGAAAGAATGCACTGATGTGGGTGTTACAGTCAACTGTGGCTAACCCAATGGGCATTTTTAAATGTTTGTAGAATTGGGTTACATCCTTCTAAAAGCCCAAAGCTATTATCTTTCTATCTCATTTTCTCTTATCAAAAGAGAATAGGATCTTTTACCACATTCTCCCTCATGGAAAATAACTAAAAGCCATTTACAACAGTCCAATTTTATTGTAAGAAACTGTCACTCAGAGTCTAGCATATACCAGACACTGGGAGAGGTTCTAAGGATGAAAAGATGGTTATGATTGGCAGTTGCCCTCAAGAAGCTCGATAAACAATTTGTGAGTGCTTAGCTTCTTAATGATTTCTCTCTTTTGAGCTACTTCCCTCTCTCGATTGTGCCCTCTAAATCTTCCTTTCTTTGTCAATAAGCTACAGTTTATCTTCGTCAGAAAACTTCACTAAGGCTTTCCTGCCTCCTCTTAGCTGAGACTTGGCTCTCACCTAAGTTCTTGGAGTCCTGTAGATCCCACTCCTTTGGAAGATATTCATCTGCCAGGGCCCACGTACCTAGAAGCCAGAAGTCAAGGTGAGAATTCATTCAATTCCTCACTATGCTAGCCAAACCACTACTCTTCTACATTCACCTAAAATTTCTTTTTTGAATTCATGATAAATAAAAATAACAGTCTACTCTCCTTCACTTCTTAAAATAGATTTAGGGAAAATTATATTCAGTTTCAAAAAGGTTGAGGTGCTTGAGGGACATTGTAGAGAACTGTCAAATAGGCGGTTGGATACATAGGTGTAGAGCCCAAGAGAAACATCTCAGTGGAGACAGAGATTGGAAATCACCAGCTTATAGCCTTCCAAGGAGACTAAGAAGGAGCAGTTTGGAAGTGGGGAGAACACTTTTGCAAAGCAGTTTCGCACAAGCCCAGGCGGGGAGAGTGTTTAAATGGGAAGAGTGAAGAAGGGCATCATAGACTGTACACCATAAACATTGGAAAATGTCCACTGGGTCTAAGGATTAGCTGGTCATTTGAGACCTTAGTAGAAATACCTTCAATGGAATAGTGGGGAAGAAGGCAAATTATGAATTTAAAGAGTAAGTAGAGGGGCCGGCCCTGTGGCCAAGTGGTTAAGTTCATGAGCTCTGCTGCGGCAGCCCAGAGTTTCATCAGTTCGGATCCTGGGCGTCAGGACCACGCTGAGGCACCACTCGTCAGGCTATGCTGAGGTGGCATCCCACATGCCACAACTAGAAGGACCCACAACTAAAAATATACAGCTGTGTGCTGGGGAGCTTTGGGCAGAAAAAGGAAAAATAAAATCTTAGAAAAAATAAAACAGAGTAAGTAGAAAGTTACAATCAAGATGGCAGACTGAACTGAGGAGTAGAAAGTACTGCTTTTCTACTCCAAACATATAAAAATGCCAGATACATTGGTTTTAAACATATCTTTAATATATTGCCACACTCAAAAGCAAAAAGGGAGAAATTTCAGATGTCAAAAATAGGAAGAAATCTACAGCAGTTAGTGAGAGTTAGGGGGGAGGTGATATAACCCAAAAAGAAATACAGCTTAGAGGATGCAGTTTTAATATTTGTGTGATGATATAAGCTGAGGACACAGGCCCTGTGCATAGCAGGAAAACTGGATCTAGACCCCCGATGGAGCCAGGAGCCTGGAAAAATAGGACCTAGCACTGTGGCTCTCAGCTTGTCCAGAACGTGAGTGGAAACAGTTAACTTTCAGAAATCAGAATCCCTAGACCAAGCATTCCACACATTGGAATGGAATTCTGCCAACTACTTTCACAGTGTGGGAAGCCTGAGCCAAGAAATTTATATAGAAATCTCACTTAGCCATGTCAGAAAACAATAACAAACACCCCATAGGAACAACCTATACCAAACAGTACACTTTAAGGTCTGACTGATAAAAATTCCCCCCCAATAGTGAGAGTACAGATATAAACACAAATTGTGCAAAAAGAATTCAGCACCATAAATGAGGCTAAATAACAAATTGAAGAAAATGACAACTGAGGAACAATGCATACTGGAGCAATCTATTAAAATATATTTTTAAATATTCAGAGGATAAGGAAGAAATAGAATCCTTAGGGTGAAAACAAGACATTGTGACCAAAAAACAGGCAGATTTTGAAAAGACAAAGAAGAAACTAGAGACTTTTCTTAAATATTCATGGAAATAAAAAATTGCATAGGAATTTTAAACAATAATCTAGACCCAATTAACTGGAGAGGAAATTACTTGGAACATAGCCTAGAGAAATAAATAGATGGGAAATGTAAATGATAAGTGGATGGAGTGAGAGGCTCCAACATATGTCTAAAAGGAATCCCCTAAGGAATAAAAACATAAGATGCAGAAGAAGCAATACTCAAAGGGATGATGAGAAAGAATTTCTAGAATTAAAGGAATTGAATTTTCCAGAATTCTTAAATTGGAAAGACAGGATAAATGAAAACAAACAAATCCAGACCAAGACATATTGCAGTGAAACTTCAGAACATAAAAAGAAAAGAGAAAAATTTTAAAGCTACCATAGGAAAAAAACAGATTAGTTACAAGAAATGAAAATGATGCTGACATTAGGGACCTCAACATGAACAAGAGAATCAGAAACAATGGAACACATGACAAGTTCCTACATATACCCAACAGAATGGCTAAAATTAGAAAGACTGACAACACAAAAAGCTGACAAGGATGTGGAGCTGTCAGAAGTCTCATATGTTGTTGTGGGGATGTAAAATGATTTTTTAAAAAAAAACTTTGAAAAGTAACCTAGCAGTTTCTTATAAAAGTAAACATTTACCTACCCTACAACCCAGAATTTCCACATATATCCACAAAAAGATTTGTTCATGTCAGCTTCATTCATAATAGTCAAAAACTAAAAACAGCATGTGTCCATCACCAGCAGAAAGAATAACCAAACCGTGGTGTGCTCGTACAATAGAATGTTACTCAGTAATAAAATGAAGCAAACTACAGATAAGCGCAAACCACATGGATGAATCACAAGAACATTATGCTGAGTGAAAAAGCCTTAGACAAAAGAATACATGGTGTATGATTCCATTCATACGAAGTTCTAGGAAAAAAAGACAAAGTTATGGTGAAAAAAAATCAGACCAGTGTTTGTCTCGCAAAGGAGATACTGAGGATTGCCTGGGGAGGAGCATGATGGAAATTTATGGAGTGATGGCAACATTCCATATCTTGATGAGAGAGTGGGTTATACAAGCACATGTAGTTGTCAAAACTCATAAAATGATACATTTAAGTTTATACATTGTGTATATTTTATTTCAAAAAAAGACCTCTAAATATATGTTGAACCCTACCCAACCATATTTAAGCTAAGTGTTTAGGGATAAAGTATATGAATGTCTATAACTTATTTTGAAATGCATCCAAAAATAAGATGGACAGGGGCCGGCCTCCTGGCATACTTGTTAAGTGCAACATGCTCCACTTCAGTGGTCTGGGTTCGTGGGTTCAGATCGTGGGCATTGACCTACACCATTCTTCAGCCATGCTGTGGCAGTGGCCCACATACAAAATAGAGGAATACTGGTACAGATGTTAGCTCAAGGTGAATCTTCCTCAATGACAACAACAACAAAAATAAGATAGACAAACAGATAAATAGATGCATGATAAAACAAATAAGCACTATGTTAACAATTGTAGAATCTAGGTGGTTGATATGTAGGTGTTCACTGTACAATTCTTTCAACTTTCGTATATGTTTGAATTTTTTTTCATATCCATCTGAATTATTTTTTAGAAGGAGGATGAAATAAAAGCATTTTCTGACACAGAAAGGCTAAAACTGATAGACATTTGCTGAAAAAACTAATTAGGAATATACTACAGTAGAAAAGAAAATGAACTTGGAAGAGAGGAGTGGAGTATAACACACAACAGTGAAGAGAGAAACTGGTAAAAACATGTCAGTAAATTTAAATATCAGCTCCTAAAAATAATGAGGACAATAACAGATAAGTTGGAGGAGTGTTAAAAATATGGTGACACTAAAATACTTGACAACAGTGAAATTAATGTTGGAAATGGAAGTATTCTAAAGTCCTTGTCTTGAAATAGTAAGACTATCCAATTTTAGATCTTTTTAGAAAACTTTATAACTTCCAAACTAGTCAGAGGAAATGGTACTAAGGATAAAGAAAATGCAATCAAGGGGCCAGCCCAGTAGTATAGCGGTATAGCGGTTAAGTTCCCCAGGGTTCGCTGGTTCGGATCCCGGGAGTGGACCAACGCAACACTTACCAAGTCATGCTGTGGGAGCATCCCACATATAAAATAGAGGAAGATTGGCACGGATGTTAGCTCGGGGCCAGTCTTCCTCAAGCAAAAAGAGGAGGATTGGCAGCAGACACACCGCCCAAGCAAGGTCAGGAGGGGAGGGTGGAAAACCAGATCAAGGCCAGGTCAAGAAAAGTTTTGTTGTTGTGTTGAGGAATTTAAACTTTATTCTGTGAACAACTGGAGAAATAAAATTTTAATCAGGTGCATGAATTGCTCTAGGTTTTGGGGATACAGCAGTGAAGAAAACAATAAATATCTCTGCCCTTAGTAGCTAAATTCTAGATGAGTAAGATTGGCAAAAATAATAAGTACATTATTCCGTATATTTAAAACAAACACTTTTCACTCACCTTTAATTACTTGATTTTGGGAGCTAAAACAGAATTATTTAGAGCATATGTAGTCGTTATAGGAAATATGAGTAGCATTACTTTACAGCATGGGACCTTGGAGATGGGTGCTATTATGTTAAGATATCTCATTGTTTTTTAGCCTTCTCAAAAGACCCTTGATATTTTCTTTTCCAATTGACTTTCTCAATCTGTCAGTGGGATTGGAATCTATAAAATGTTACTCTAATCCAATTCTAACATGACTTTTGTGAAAAGGACCTTATTTTGCCTTTTAAGAAAATGTTATAGTACCTAATTAATACTTTGTAATCCTGCTGTATTAGTTACTTATTGCTGCATAACAAATTAGCTCACAATTCAGCAGCTTAATACAACCAATATTTATTATCTCATAGCTTACTTGGATCAGGAATCCTAAGGCAGCTTAGCCTGCCTTTGGTACAACGTTTCTCGTGAGATTGCAGCCAAGTTGTCAGCTGGGACTTCAGTCTCATCTGAAGGTTCAACTGGCAGAGGATCTGCTTGCAAGTCCCCTCACATGGTGTTTGGCAAGATTTCATTCCTAAAAGGCTGTTAAAACAAAAGCTTCCTTCAGCTCCTTGCCATAGGGCAGCTCAGAGTGAGCAAGTGAGCAACCACAAGAGTGAGTGCCCAAGATGGAAGACACAGTCTTTTTGTGACCTAATCTCAGAAGTGGCATCCCTTCCCCATTGCTTCTGCTATATTCTGTTCATTAAAGATCAAATCCACTCTCAAGGGGAGGGGATTATACAACAGCATGAATACCAGGAGAGGAGGATCATTGTGAAGTTTCTTAGAGGCTGCTTACCACATCTGCTTTTGACCCTAAACTTCCTTGATTATTTGATCAAATAGCTTGATCAGTTTGATTATTCAATAGTTAGTTTGATTATTCAACCATTGTCCACCACAAACATTCTTCTATATCTTTGCAATATTCAGGTCACTGAACACGTTATTAACACCACCACCACTACCACCGCCATTGCCTTTACTTCCCATGTTATTCAGCTTACATTACATGGTCTGTCATTTTAGTAACTCTCTTGCCAAATCTTAAGCTCCTTTGCCTCTCTATCTTTTCATAAACTCAACTCTGGGTGAACACATTGCCTGATCCTTCTGTGCCTGCATCCACGCAGCTAAACCATGCTAGAGGAAGTTGTGAAACAGGCAAGATTGGCCTTGCTATCTATACCTTCATGATTTCCTACCCAACCACAGCCCTCAACATTCAAGTCACCTTGCTTTCCACTCTTTACCACTTAAAACCTTCTTCCTTCAACCAAAACACTCTCATTGTCCCCATTTCCCAAAAGACAAAAGCCAAAGACAGGAGCTCATTCAACCCTCTACCACAAAGATCTGTTTACAATTGCTACCATTCCCTCATCTTTTCCACCTTTTGAAACAGTAGTGTGCTCTCAATCCCATCCCCTGCCACCTTCTCAGAAGCTTACCACTATTGAGGATACTTTCTCTATCCCGTATCTTCAACATCTCCTCTCTACAGAATCCTTCATGTCAGGATTGAAAAAGAAAATCCATGATCCCACTTTCCATTCTGACTATTAACTGCTATCCTATATTTCTCCCCTTCTTCACTGCTGATCTGTAAAGAATTGCTTAAACTCACTATTTCTACTTCTTTACATCCTATTCATTCCTCACTCCAATCCTTCTGCTTCCTCTGCCATCACTCTACTGAAATGACCCCTCAGAGGTCACCAATGACCTGCATATCACTAAAGCCAATGAACATTTTTAGTCTTCACATTACTGGACCTCTTAGTGGCATTTGAAACATACTTCTCCCTTGGCTTCTGTGATGCCACATTCCTGATTTTCCCCTTATGTCTCTCTGTAGTGGCATTATCCATTATTTATGGTTTCCTGGTATCTTTTAAACATGTTTCTATATTGTGTTTATTTCCTTCATTTTGAGTCCCAACTCCCAAGGCAAAGACCAGGGCCTGCCTTGCCAGCCTCTCTCGCAATCAAGTATAAGCACGTGACTTCAGTCCCAGTGCTTACTGCATCCGCATGAGACTTAGAATTAAAGGAAAATGACAGGAGGAAGGAAACAAGTCAAACTCATTTTGCTTGCATAGGTTGTTGTGAGGATTAAATTTGGTAATATACATAGAGCAATTAGAACAGTACCTGGCACAGTGCAAGGACTATCTAAGTGTTAGCTATTATTTTTCTTAAAAGGACAGTGGTAGCTTCTGACACTCTTTGGGGGTACAGTAACCATCCTTAGTTATCATAAAAAACAGAGTTGAAGCTCATTACCCTATTGTATACAGTTTCAAATAACACAAAAATATTTTTAAAAAGTCCTATTATCACCTTATGTCAATCAAAGATCTTCATCAAATATAAGGCAGACAAAGCCATCAGAGGACCTGCTACTGTGGCCATATTGCTGGTGAAGATCATGGATAGATCAACAAATAAGGAAACAGATCGAGATGTTTATCATGACCTACAGGAAGTTGGAAGACTCGATGTGATTTCAATAGTCATATCAAATGTTAAACCAATATTTCTGGGTATAGCCAACTGGAGACGGATGTGGCCAACCTTCACACAAGGAATTTATTTTCTCAGGAATTAAAAGATGAGTAGGGTTGGGGGGTGGGGTGGGGAATGCTTAAGACTAGAGGGCAGAAGTTAACTAACCAGAAACAAGGACTCTCCTCCCCCTCCTCTCCCTAAACCCGTGAAGGTTTGGGATTGGCTATGACTGTAAATTGTATAAAACAAGAGTCCTTTTTTTCAAAGGATTACTACTTTGCAAGGCAAAATAACTGAACAATATAGGATAAAACAATTTTATATAATCTACACATCTGTAAAATGTGGACAATATATGATCTGCTTTACTCAGTTGTGATGAGGATAAAATTAATAAGCGTAAAGTAATGAGAGCAATGTCTGGCCTACCATTGTTTGTTTGTTTGATTTTGGTCATACACCTTATGCCCTGTCATCCTTTTTACTGTTCTAAAAGCAGTTCTTGCAACAAACTGCCTGTAATTCAGGAGCTTGTGAGGGGAGGGACACTACATGAGAAGAGAAGGGAGAAAAACCATGAATTCCAGGAGTTTATCCTTGAAGCTAAGGTCTCCCACTCCCCCAGTCTTTCCCAGAAGACGTAGCAGAGGTCTCCTTAGAGAGGCAACAGGGAGAGGCCTTGAGGGTGCCTGTTGCATGACAACACGCTTAAGGCCAGATCTACCCACCCGAGCCTAGCTTTCCACCCACTGCAGCACCTGCCTCAGTGCCTTTCTCCTCCACCCAGGCCAGGAATCCTCAGTCCCCTATAGCCTGTGAGCAGCAGTTTTTATAGCCTGAAACACACAAATGATCGTCCACCTGCACCCAGAGCATCCAGGAGAGCAGCATAAGATCTCCCTCTCTGTGCTTAACATCGGGCAAGATTCAGAACTGAAAATTCAGGTGAATGGTGGCTCTTATTTGTGCTTTCAAGTCACTGGGGAATCTCTAGAAACCTCTTTGGAGAGCTTTGGTGTGGTTACATTCCACATGTTGTGGTTATCACAAGATTTCTCTTCACCTGCATGGGGTCTCCTTACCCCCACACTTCAAATGCCACTTCATTTACTGACTGTGGCCAGCCTTTTCTCAAAATACTGTCTCAGCATTAACAGGTCCCCTCTGTGGCTATTGAGTAAGTCACTTAGTAATTATCTTTTAGTGAGAACTACATAGAATGAGTATCAGGAGACTTAATTCAATTTATCTCTGTTAAGTAACTATTGACTATTAGAACACAATTCTAAAAGTACTGTTAGAAATCATCCCAATAAGGAAGAAGCAAAGGGGAACATAAGGAAACCAGAGCACCTACAGTTCTCCACGTAATTCATATTCAGAAGGATAGAATACAGAAACGACAAAAGATAAAGACCAGAGTTGTATCAACCTGTGACCCAGATGCCAGAGACTAACTCCCTTAATATTCTGAGAATTATGGAAAATGCTGCAGGCAACCTAAACATTATTCTTACAACAAGTAAATAATACAAAGCAAGGGATCACCATTTGGAGCATATGCATGCATAGAAATGTGACAAATGACAGAACATATGGAATTCCTCAAGGTTTCATTGGCTCTTACCTTTTTTACTAAAGAGAATAATATTTAAACTGTACTCAAGTTTCCAGTATCATAAAGAAGAAACTGAAGTCTAAGATATGGAAAAAACATCTATTAAGAAACTGTACAGCTAGTTAAAGTTAGTTCAAGTCTCTAAGCCCAGCTGAATAAAACATTGGAGACACCAAAAGCCTAAGCACAAAAAAAAATGTTTTACTGATATTGTTCACAAAGGAAAAGAAATGAATTATTTTGAAAACCACTGTTTAGCTTGATGGTGATTCTGAACAAATTGCAAATAGGTTATTACGCAGATGGGTTGGGAGTATCTAGAAAGGAAAGAGTTAAATACTGGGGACCAGAATGGATAAACCAGATGGGGAAAGAGCGGAGCAGAGACGGTGGAAGGAGAGAAAGAGTATGAAGAAAAATCGTGAAAGCCTTGGAAATGGACCAAAAAGATTACTGGATGTCTTCAATGAAAACTGGGCAGCAGCTAGCACCTCCTTCCAAGATATCTGATTTATAGGGTCTTTGTGCTTTTCATGGTCTTTGAGCTGTTTACAGCTCTGTATTTTGTAGAAAACTTTTGGCAATGCCAATTATTCTTGTCCAGAGATATACAAAGAAATTTTTTCAGATGGAGTGTCAATTTATCTTCCTCCCCCAATGTGGAATAAGCCAGTTTGGCATCTGAAGCAAATTCATTTAAGTATTCCCCACAGCCTATGTGGCCTATATTTTTTTCTATTCTTTGGATTCTCCTTTGAACCACTTGTAGCATCTTACTCATTCCCTCAATAATTAATGAGTTAAATGAAATCTTTGATGTGTTTTTATTTTACATTTGCACAGAGGCATGATTTTCCCTTCAAAAAAATATATGTCTTTTTATGGGAGGTTGGAGTGACTTCCAGGCAGAAGAAGTAATAACGTGTTTTTAAAATATGGGAATGAGGAAGAAAATAGTGTGTTGATAGCAAAAAAAGAAATGTGGAGTGATGGGGAGATGAGGCTGGAAAGGTAAGCAAAAGTTAGGTCAAAAAGGCCTGTGTGAGGGCCAGGCCAGCCCCATGACATAGTGGTTAAGTTCAGCACACTCTGTTTCGGCAACCCAGGTTCACGGGCCCAGATCCCAGGCGTGGACCTACACCACTCATCAGCCATGCTGTGGCAGTGACCCACATACAAAATAGAGGACAACTGGTACAGACGTAAGCTCAGGACTAATCTTCCTCAAGCAAAAAAAAAAGGAAAATTGGCAGTAGATGTTAGCTCGGGGCAAATCTTTTTCTGCAAAAAAACATTTTAAATGGCTTTGTGATGTAATGGAAATGAAAATGTATTATCTTAACAGTCAGTGCCAGAATTCCTCTTAGAGAGGTTACTATAATTTTTTGAGCCAATACTTGGACTACTGCTTAGTGATAGACCACAGGAGCATGGATACCAACAGGAACCAAGGTAAACATTTTAGGAGGTGACTAGAGTGATCTTCCTAAAGCAAAGAAAAAAATATGTTTCAGCTCCTGAAAAGGGAGGATAAGAGGAGAATCAGGAATATGACATGCAGTCGGAGACCATGTAGGGTGAAGGGCCAGTAAAAATTCTTGGTTTTGGAGTAGCTAGAGGCATTTCAAAAGAGGCATGCTTAATGTTCAGTTTGGAGTCATTTTCACTAATGCAATGTAAACCTTTCCAAAATTAGCTTTGTGCCTGCTAATTTTATGGCCAAATTCTCAGGGATTCCTTAAGTATTTGTAGAAATTAAAAAGAAGCAGAATTCCACATCTGAGTTGCTGCAGAGGCACAACCACTAAAACCCAAGCCCAGAAGTAGAAGTGTTCATGCAAAAGATGCAGAGACACAGAAATCTTAGAAAGGAACTTGAATTTCCTAGCATTTGAAGTAGATGAGTAATAGACCTACAGCTGACATGTGGGTTACATAAATCAAGAAGAAAGAGTTTCTACTTGGTTTTGGAGATAGAGAGCCACTGAGGTGACTGGTGTGGCAAAATAGCTGCGCCTACAGGTTAGGAAATTCATGAAAAAAGGCAATTAAGTGTTCATTCGGGGTTGGGAAGGCAACCCCGGAAGGGTTGGAGAAGAGTTGAAAATTACAGAACATCTTAGTTTGTGAAAGGGGAAAATTATTTTACGTAGGTACATTAAAAACAAACTCATAAAACCCAGGGCAGAGAGCAATGCTGTGACTGATGGAGTAATGGAGGGAAGGCCAGACTGCTGGTTGAACCACTAATTCATTGTTTCATACATCTAGTTTCTAGCAGAGAGGGAAAGTCTAAAATTAGCTTCTCACATTTTATCAGCATTTAAGAAATTATATTAGCATTCGTGCAGGGGGAAATGGGAAATGATGTGTGAATTGCTACCTAGGGGGTATCAATGTTTTCCAGAAATGGTTCATGGAAAGATCATCTTTCTTATTAACCACAAACACTTTTTTTTTCTTTTGAGGAAGATTAGCCCTGAGCTAACTACTGCCAATCCTCCTCTTTTTTTCTGAGGAAGGCTGGCCCTGAGCTAACATCCGTGCCCATCTTGCTCTACTTGTTTTTTATACATGGGACGCCTACCACAGCATGGCGTGCCATGTGGTGCCATGTCCGCACCCGGGATCTGAACCGGCAAACCCCAGGCTGCCAAGAAGCGGAACGTGCTAACTTAACTGCTGCGCCACTGGGCCAGCCCCGACAAAACTTTTTGAGAATCAGCTTATACCGGAACACTAACAGATCCAGTTGATTTAGCACTAGCTCAGTCCTGAGGAGCAAAAGAGAAAAAAATAATCTCCTATTGGAGTCAGGTCAGCATTACGGTTGAAAATATGAGCTCTGGAGTCAAACAGAACCAATTTGAGACCCAACTCTACCCCTTACTGGCTGTGTGCTCTTGGGCAAGCTACTTAACTTTTCTGTGCCTCTTTTTTCATCTATAAGTTGCAGTTAACAATAGCAACTTTCTTAAGAAAGAATTAAACAACAATGATGATAGCTAAGCAGTTAATATTTGCCACACTGTATAAAGCACTATATACGCACTTTTTATCTCCATAAAACTCTATGAGGCAAGTACTGTTATTATCCCCATTTTGCAGATGAAACAATGCATGTAAAATACCTACACAATGACTGGCACGTAGTACATGATCAATAAAAGCTATTATTATGTTCATGTTATTAGAGGTGAGCTTGAGGTCAGGGTGTACAAATGGGATAGTCAGGGTGAGAGGTCACCTCATGATCTCTTCTATGTGGGAGAAGTGCATAGCAATGATCTGTCACCCTTGGGCACTCTGTCTAGTGGCCTAGGAGAAGGGAGATTTTTCTCAGCCTCTTCTGCAATAACTACTATTTTGTGTCTGTTTAGCATGAAAGAAGGATCCCTCCTATGTGATTTTCTGGAAGAATTCATGTAAAATTGGTATTAATTCTTCCCATTGTCATATATTTTACTTATACGCATGTTATAAACCCCACAATACATTCTTATTATTTTTGTTTAAAGAGTCTATTATCTTTTAAGGAGCTTTAAATAACAATTTAAAATCTCATATGTTTACCTTTGAAGTTACCATTTATGGTGCTCTGCATTCCTTTGTGTAAATCTGTATTTCCATCTGGTGTCCTTTTCTTTCTACAAGAAAGGTGTTCCATAACATGTCTTGTAGTAAGGGTCTGCTGGTGACGAATTCTTTAAAGTTTTTGTATATCTGATAAGATCTTTATTTTACCATCATTTTTGGAAGATATTTTTGCTGGGTATAAATTCTACATGACAAGATGTTTTTTCTTTCAGTAATTTAAAGATATTACTCCACTGTTTTCTTATTTCCATTGTTTGCAATGAAAAATGTGATATCTTTATCTTCGTTTCTCTGTATCTAATATCTCTTTTTTTCTCTGTCTGCTTTTAAGATTTTCTCTTTATTACTAGTTTTGAGGAATTTAGTTTTGAGACATTATAATGTGCCTTAATGTACTTTTCTTCATGTTTCTCGAGCATGGGGTTCATTGAGCTTCTTGTACCTGTAGATATATGGCTTTCATCAAATCTGGAAAATATTTGGCCATTATTTTTTCTAATCCTTTTTCTGTCCCACATCCCTACTTCAGGAAATCTAATTATATATATATTAGGCCACCTGAAATTGTCCAGCTCATCACTCTTTTCATTTTAAAAAAATTCTTTTACTTTTTCTTTTTCTCTCTTTCATTTTGAATACTTTCTATCACTATGTTTTAAAGATCATTTATCTTTTCTTACACAATGTATAATCTACAGTTAATCCTATCTAGGGTATTTTTCATCTCACACATTGTAGTTTTCATCTCTAGAATGAGATGGTTTGGGTCTTATTTAGAATGTATAGAATAGTTTTATAATAACTTTTAGCCCTCTGGGGCAGAGGGAGAAGCTCTTATTTCCAATATTTGCTTGTTTATATGGTGGAAATACTCCCACCATGGCGGATTTCAAGCTGCCAACATGCAGTAGCACACCATTAAAAGTTATAATTATATTAAAATTATAATTATATATATAATTATAATTATAATTATATTAGTTATAATTATATTAAAATTAAAAATTATAATTCTATAAAAGTTATAATAACTTTTAATATACTTTTCTGCCAATTTTAAGTCTGTGTCATTTTGTATCTAACATCTGGGCTATTTTGATTGATTGGTTTTTTTTTTTTCTCTCATTATGGGTGGTATTTTCCTGTCTCTTTGTAAGAAATCTTTCACTGGATATCAGACATTGTCAATTTTACCTTTTTGGGTGTTGGATATTTTTTTATTCCTATAAATATTCTAGAACTTTGTTCTAGAAAGCAGGCAACTTACTTGGAAATGATTTGATCTGACTCGTGATTATTTCAGGTCTTGCTTTTAAGATTTGTTAGGTAGGGCCAGAGGGGCATTTAATCTAGAGTTCATTATTCTCCACTACCAAGGCAAGGCTATTGTGAGCACTCTACCCAATGCCCCGTGAATTATGAGGTTTTCCAGCCTGGATTATAAGAATGGGCACTATTCCTGGCCCTGCCAGTGGTGGATACTATTGTCTTTAATCTCCCTGAATGGTTCTTTCTCCAATCTGGATAACTTCCTCATACACATGTGCCAATCAGTACTTTGCTGAATACTCAAGGGGACCTTCCTTAGGCACTGGCCACATTTCATGTGCTCAATAGCCATTTGTGGTTAATGGCTAATGTTTTGAGCAGCAGAGATATGGAATTCTATCAGCATAGAAAGTTCTATTGGAAAGTGTTGTTCTAGAGCCAGACTTGTCTAACTTCAAGGCTATACTCAGTCCATCAGTGCTTCTCAAAATTTATTGTGCATTTAGACCAGCTGAGGATCTTGTCAAAATGCAGATTCTGATTCAGGAGTTCTGGATAGTATCTGAGATTCTTCATTTCCCACAAGATCCCAGGTGATAATAATGCTGTGGGTTAGCAGACAACATTTGAGTAACACTGTAAACAATTAGATATAAGCTTCCACACATTATTAAGTTGGTATGTGTTCCTTTTATGGAGAAAAACATACTGAAACAAACGAAAAATAGCCTGACAGTGAGAAAAGATCAGTGTAACATCTCTTAACCCTTCCTACTGGCAATAGTTTTAGTTTCTAACTGACAACTCTAACTTTCTACACAAGTCAATTTCCTAAAGGGAATTAAGAGGGTAAGTTTCATGTTTTTTGAATCTCAATGTGAACAGAATTTTCATGCTAAGAGGGAAAAGTGGCATTCAGTGATGTGCTTGAAGTGGCTCACAACAGCTTATGGGAACTGATAGTGAAATTTTCAGGAATTTTGCAAGTCAGTTGTTAAATACGGCCATTATTAAGTGTTAATTTAAATTAGAATACAATTAAATGAATTGTATTAAAAATAAAGATAGAAAATACTCGAAACTCATCACTTCCTAATTATTTTACTACTTTACTACACTATTTTACTACTTTACTATTACCTGACTTCTTGAAGTCATTCGGACCTATTTTATCTGTCCATTGGAAACGCTACATCATGGTGTGCTACTCCATGTTGGCAGCTTGAAATGGGCCATGGTGGGAGTATTTCCACCATATAAACAAGCAAATATCGCAAATAAGAGCTTCCCCCTCTGTCCCGGAGGGCTAATTGTTACACATTTACCAGCATGTGTCTGATTCTATTGGCTTAAAAATGATAATAAACTCACAGAGGGCAATAATTCAGTTGCCTCTTCAACTCCTTTAAAATTTCTCATCAATTCTTAGACCTGTCTTGGATCAAACATTTTGAAACATGGGAGAAACATGATAACTGAGCCTAAAAAACAGAAAGATAGCTTACCCAGGAGAAAAACTAGATTCTTAGACCCAGACAATCTCGCATGCCATATAATCCAGCTTTTTACCCACTGCAGGAACGATGAGGCTACACATGATCTTAAGGAAGAGAAGCAAACAGCTTTGATTTTAACTGGAACAGAGATCCTAGTCATTTATGTGATAGAGAGAAACTTACCAATGCAGGACTGTTCCTTCTTGTGCCTTCCTGCCCCTCCACTTCCCAGCACCCCCAGAAAGAAACGAGTAGATGTGCTTTACCATCACATTTCCAGATCTTTTATGACGCAGGATTGGGAGAATGGGTGATAAGAGTAAGAGCAGACATGTACGTCATGGAGAGAGGAAATGAGATCTAAATTGAGACCTGATGGAATTACCCATTCTAAGGATCAGTTGGTGGGGGGAGCATTTCAGGCTGAGGAAATAGAAGGCCAAGAGGTGGTGCGGTTTAGTCTAAGACTGTGAGAGGAGATGTGGGTAGAGATGTGTTTGGAGAGGTTAATGGGAAAAACATGTCAGATCATGTTAGCCCTGTTAAAGGTTTACTCTATCAAGGAACAACAGAAAGCCACTGGAGGATTTTAAAGAGAGCAGTCATAGAATTAGATTTGCATTTTAGAAAGATCATTTCAGCTGAAATGTAGAAAATATATTGGAATGCACTAAGCCTGGAGGCAAGGACCAGTTCATAGTAACTTGATGGTAATAAAAAACTAGGGAAGTTATGGGATATTTATACCTTTGCAGGAAGGGGAGTGGGAGTGGGTAAGTCAGGCAGAAAGTCAAGTTTCATAGAGGCTATGGAAAAGTCACTTGACCACCTGGGATCTTAATTTTCTCATCCTAGAGAATGGCATCATACCCGGCCCTGCACAGTACTCCCCTCCTTATCATAATGATACAGGGCCTATTATGTGCAAGGTACTTGGGACAGAGTAAACCTCCAGCATTCCAAAAAGAATTTAAGTTATTGAAGATATACCCATTTCATTTTGGTGAAGTGACTCTCTTCTAAGGAACAAAAAGCACTTCATTAACATTGTCTTATAAACCTATTGATTCCCTGTGGAGCTGGAATACTCAACAAGCACAGTCGATTGACTCAATAATAGCATCGAGCATTCACTGATATTCACTTATTGATAAACTATCCAGAGAGAGAGCGTTCTGTCCTTTGAGGATTTTCCACACCATCAACATTGATAAACCAAACACATCCTCCAGGCCACATGAAAAGATTAAGATTCATCTTTGAGAACTCCAAGGATCCATAAATCAAGAGGACCAGTGAACAACTATGATTTGGGGTTTGTTTATAAGAAGTATATATGTGTTTTCAGCCTATTATTAGAATAATCACTAATGGTATTGTATCTTGTATATGTGTTTTCCCTAGATTTTTTAAATTTAGAATAACTTGATTCCAATTTTCATGCATTAATATTAATCATAATTATCACATCTAAAATTGCAAAGCAATAGATTCTCCTGCTGTTGATAAAACTGTGTCTCTGTTGGTTCTACCTTTTTCTAGAAGAGTTGTACCTAAACACTTCAATCTTCTATGCACTCACAAAAAAAGTAATTCTGTTTTGAGAACATTCAGCATCTATGTATTTTAATTAAATATCTGTAGAATTCATAAAGAAACACAAAACAATACATATCTTTCACACACACATATACACACGTGTGCGCACACACACATAGAAAAAGAAATTAACTTTGGTGGAATATTTGCAATTCTGCATATCGCATGTAAGACCCGTGACTAAAGTGCTTTCACAACGTTGAATGCTAAAGAGCTCCTTACAGGTGAGGCGTCCAGGTTTCAGTTCTGCAGCTCCATCCATTTGTTTGTTCAGCAGACATTGAACATTTCAATGCGCTGTGCCCTGTACTAAGGCCAGAGATAATGAGTTAAAAGATAGTCAATGGCCCTTATGCTGAACCGAGAGCAAGCAAAGAAAAAAAGACAAAACAAGAAGCTGGTGTGTTTGAGCAGAGTTCCACGGAGTACTAAGGGTCGGGAGATAGTATAGAAACAGTAGTAAAAGTAGCTCTATTTAGTGTACCCTTTCATGCCAGGTACCTTTCAGAACATTTTATGTGCATCAACTCATTAAATCTTCACAACAACCTAAGAAGTTGGTACAATTATTATCCATCTTTTATAGAGGAGGAAACAGAAGTACGGAGAGTTTATATGATTTGCCCAAGATCACAGTAAATTTCCCACCAAAAGTTCAGGCTGCTTCCAGAAAAATGTCTAGATCACCCCCGAGGAAGCAACAGAGGTAATAATAATAATAACTACTATTATTATTATTAATATTTACTCAGTACTTGCTATGTGCCAGGCATGTGTTCTAAGTGTTTTATTTAAATTAACTCATCAAATCCTCACAATAACCCTCTTTTTTTTGTTGTTGAAGTAGGCTTTCTTTTTTAATTAATAGACTTTATTTTTTAGAGCAGTTTGAACTTCACAGAAAAATTGTGTGGAAAGTACAGGGAGTTCCTATATCCCCTCCCCTCCCCTCTCTCCGCCGCCCCACCATCCACACAGTTTTCTCGATTATTAACATCTTGCATTAGTGTAGGACTTTTGCTACAATCGATTAGCCAATATTCACACATTATTATTAAGTCCATAGTTTACATTAGGGTTTACACTTTGTATTGTACAGTTGTGTGGATTTTAACAAATGTGTAATGACACGTATCCACCATTGCAGTATCATACAGAACGGTGTCACTGCCCTAAAATTCCCTTGTGTTCCACCTACCCGCTTACTCATCCCTCCCTCCCTGTCTCTGAACCCCTGGCGACCACTGCTATTTTTACTTTCTTCATTGTTTGCCTTTTCCAGAACGTCATATGGTTGAAATCATACAACGCGTAGCCTTTTCAGAATGATTTCTTTCATCAGCAGTATGCATTTAAGGTTCTTCTGTGTCTCTTGCAGCTTGATAGCTCATTTCTTTATATGGCTGAATAAGATTCTATTGTATGGATGTGCCAGATTCTTTACCCATTCACCTATTGAAAGCACACATTGGTTGCTTCCAAGTTTTGGCAATTATGAACAAAGCTGCTATAAATATCTGTGTGCAGGTTTTTGTGTGGATGTAAGTTTTCAACTCATTGAGCAAATGTCAGAGTGCGATTCCTAGATCGTAGGGTAACCAGAGTATGCGTGGCTTTGTAGGAAACCGCCAAACTGTCTTCCAAAGCGGCTGTACCATTTTGCATTCCCACCAGCAGGGAATGGGAGTTCCTGTTGCTCTGCATCCCCCTCAATATTTGGTGTTGTCAGTGTTTTGGATTTTCATTATTCTAATAAGTGTGTAGTGATATCTCATTGTTGCTTTGATTTTCAATTCCCTAATGACATATGATGTTGAGCATCTTTCTATATGCTTATCTGCCATCTGTCCAGATCTTTTGCCTATTTATTGGCTGGGTTAAGAACTCCATTTTCAGATGAGAGAACTAAGGCACAGAGGGGTTGAACAAATTGCCTAAGGGCACACAGCTGGGGTGGAGCCCAGGCAGGAGGGTTCAAAGTCCACAGTCCCAATCGCTGTTCTGTAATGCCTTCAGGACATAGGTTTTAGAGCTAAAAAAAAACCTGGATCTCACTGCTGGCTGTGCAACGTATGTAGCATCTGACCTTGGGTACATTATTTAGTCTCTCCAAGCCTCAGTTTCTTCTTCTGTAATGTGAGGATAACAGGTCTCAGTGATGTCATGAGGATTAAAAGAGACAAAGTAGGGAAAGTGCTGAATTTGTTTTCAGAACATGGTGGCTGCAGATAAATGGTAGCTATTATTAGTCCAACGCCACATGAAAGAGTGAGAGAGGCCTGCAGCAGCCAAAGAATTAGCACCTGCCTCGAAACTGAAATAGATCGGTCTGAGGCTTTAAATTCTATAGAAACCCAGACATTTCTCGGTGAAGTTTTCATAATCCATTGTCAGCTGACACCTCAACTCCTTACACCCAGAGCACATGAATGAGTGAAGGGGGTTCCAGTTCTTAAAAGAAGAATGGAATTTTACTTATTCAATTTCCCTTTCCTGTTCATCTTACCTTCCCACTGTCTGTGAAAAAAAAGTCACAGTTGTGTTAACCTTGCAGCTAATGAAGCATGCCTGTCACCAGATGTGCCTTGCTTCCCTCCCCTGAAACTGGAGTGGTGGCGGGAAAGGAAAACACCCAGGCAACACACTGGAGGTGCATGAACGACTCTCAGAGGATGCCCAGGGCTGTGAGCCCTCGGCTGTGAGCGCCCTCAAGACCATATTTTTCAGAGGGTGGTTCCCAAACCTGGTTGATCACCAGTATCTCCTGAGGCACTTTTGAAAAGAAGAGATTCCTCAATGCTCCACTTACGCTTAACTGAATCAGAATCTGCTGGGGGTTGGTGAGGAGAGAAGGGAATTCTGATATGTGCACCTTTAAAAGTTCTGAGAGTCTCTAATAGTCAGGGAACTGCTGATCTAATGTCATTCTCATCTGATGTTTGGAATCCTCCCTTTGTGTGTTGGGACAGGGGGAGTGGAGAGCGGGGAGTGAGAGAGAGAGAGGGAAAGCAGGGGAGCACTCGGGAAAATAGAGCATTATGGGATATAACAGTGTTTATCAATAAAATTAGATACAAACAGAGCCATTACTGAAATCGTTTTCTAATGAAAATGAACCAAACCAAAGCTTACCAGTTCAAAGAGGAAAAAAATGCTAAAAAGGAACTTGATCTTCAGAATTTCTACTTTATTCTGATGCTGTAGCATCTTTAGAATATCTTTAGATAATGACTCAACTAAATTAGATAACTTTTTTCCCACAAGAGTTAATAAAGTTGAATAATTCATCTAAATATTTGGGATTAAAATCTAAGTGTTTTCCCTTAGTTATTCAAGTTTCCAGAACTTCCATGAGTTAATGAGAAAGCTGCATTTAGTAAGGCAATAAATTAATTAATTATGTTTGGAAGAAATTAAGTTTCACGGGCTTAAACTGGCATTAAAACTCTGCGAAGTACTTTGATTTTGATTTTTAAAATTTACCTTTTGTTTTTCATTTACTCATTCAACAAACTATTTTGAGTACTACTGCTACGGTATACTATTGATTTAGATGCTATTAATACAAAAATGAGATCCTCATATAAAAAAGCAGAGGTGGAAGGGTTGGGGAGCAGCTGGGATGGGAGAGAAAAGAAACTAACATTTTAATGAGTATGTGTACTCAGTGCCAGTCTCCGCCATACACAGTATTCTATTTAATACTCACAACAATCCTATGACATTCTGTGATCACTAAGAACTGAAACTAATAAATTTCCTATCCCTGTGTTAAACAGTCCTTGGACTGAACATATATACCTTCCTGTCCCTGTGTTAGCTGATACTGAGAAGAAACAAAAACAACCCAGCTACTTGCTCCTGGAAGATAAGACTGAACCAACTAAAATAGGTTACTATCAAGATTAACTGCGCGCTTGCTTCACTGGGCCCACCAACGCAAAACTATTGTGTCATACTTTCTGCCCAATCTGAACCAGTTCTCCAGCTTAAAAATTATCCGGTCCTAGTCTTAAACGCTATTTATAGCCTCTCCCCTGCTTCTCCCTTCCGAGATATGACTAACTCTCTGTCAAGATGATGCTCACTCTTGCTACAGTAAATCTAATACACATACATTTGTTTGATCAATAGTTTGGGGGGTTTTTTGGTGGTCTTTTGGGAAGTCAACAGTCAGTATCACCATTTTACAGATGACGAAATTTGCCCAAATTCACATGGCTAGGAGAAACCACTTTCCTGAAGAGCCAAATGTTAAACCCAGCTGTGACTGACTCTGAAGTTCATGTTCTATCTGCTGGTGTAGACATCTAGGCATAAATGCTAGATTAGATAAAGGACACACAGATTTTTAGTGTATATTCTCAGATGTTCACAAGCAAGCGACTTTAAAAGAGACGGCAGCATTGAAAATGGCAATCTATAAACGCAAGGGAAGTTCAAGTCCTTAAGTCAGACCAAAATGTATTTATTGCCATCTGCTCTTCACAGTGACACAGCAATAAAATGCATAAATAAATGAGTCACAGATTATAAAAGAGTTGCCTAAATGAGTCCCATAAACAGATGCAAACAAACAAGAACTGAACTCTAACTCTTGATTGGTTAACAATAATTGAAGCTTAGAATTTTGCACATGATCCCAAGAAAATTCTAGAAGCCCTCCTCAGTCACTGTTCAATGTGCTCCGTAATCATCGAATGGTTATTGAAAATACGAAACATCAAATAAAAATGCAAAGTATTTCAGTTTCAATTGCATCAATGATACCGTGTTGACTTCAAAATGGAATGAGTTGAGCAGACGAGCTCTGTGGGACAGAGTGAGGTGGAGTTTGATCAGAAGTCCCGGACAGTTTGATTAGTTGTAAAAGGAGGGAAAAAAGAGGCAAACATCCTAAAAAGGCAGAGTCGCATGAAGGAACAATGAACCATTTGCCAGGAAACATAAGATATGTTCTAGATATGCTGGCCAAGGGCTCCCAGCTGAGCCAGTGGGGTTTTAGGGTCAGGATGAAAATCTGGGGTCAAGCCATGGTGGGTATCAACACTCTGCCATTAAGGACGGTCCAGGGGACACGGCCTAGGGGGTGGTACGGGTGATTTCCACAGTAGGGAAAGTTCTCTCAACTCCTGATAGGGGGGCACACTAGGGTGTCACCATTATTAAAATTGGAGAATGCAAATTTTCCTGTTGCTGCATGAGTTAATAACAGTAACAACAACAACAGCTAATACTTTCACCGTATCATTTGTTTTGTACCAGGCACTGTTGTAAGCACTGTGCATACACTAACTCCTTTAAAGTTCACACTGTGAGTACCTAGAAGGCAGGCACTCATTATCCTCATTTTACAAATGAGGAAATAGAGACACAGAGAGATTTAGTGACTTGTTCAGTTCTTACAGCTAGTAAATGGCGGAGCCAGGATGAGTAAATGAATCAATCAATTAACAATACAGCCACTTGTGATGCTCTGTCTTAGCAGGCAGAAACACCTGCTATTTTCTACTTTAATGATGTAGAAATACACTCTACACTCAGCAGTCTACTTCAGCCCCAGGTACTGAGTACTCAGGATTCATGTGGATGTGGGCTCCTCTCCCTCGCTGTATGGCACTTTGTGCTTATTTGTCGCTCATAAGACACACAGTGTTTTAGATTTTGTCTGCCATTTCAGTGGAGCAAACGAGATTGTCCTATTTAAACTGTGCTCTTAACGTGTCTTTATGTTAGCTGGCTAAAACTAATTTGTTATTTTCTATTCATTTTCAGAATTATAATTAGCCAATTTGAAGGCTTATTTTTAATTTTTTATATTTAGTATAAATTTTTTGTCTTGAAATAATCTCAAACTTACAGAAAAGTTGCAAGTAAAATTCAAAGACCTTTCCTACCTGAACCATTTGAGGACAGGTTGCCAACCTGATGCCCCATACCTCCCAAATATTTAGTATGCATTTCCTACAAACAGAATATCCTCCTACAGATCCGTCATACAATCACTGCAATCAGAAAGTTAACACTGACTCTACACTATAATTTAATCCTCAGACCCCAATTGTCCCATTAATGTCCTTTATAGGTCCAGTTCACAGTCACTATTGAATTTTTTTTTTTTTTAAGATTGGCACCTGAGCTAACAACTGTTGCCAATCTTTTTTTTCTGTTTTTTCCCCCCAAATCCACCCAGTACATAGTTGTATATTTCAGATGTGGGTCCTTCTAGTTGTGGCATGTGGGATGCCATCTCAGCGTGGCCTGACAAGCGGTGCCATGTCCGCACCCAGGATCCGAACCAGTGAAACCCTGGGCCGCAGAAGCGGAGCGCGCGGACTTAACCACTCGGCCACGGGGCCAGCCCGTCACTATTGCATTTAGTTGTCCTGTCTCTAGTCTCCGTCAGCTAGAACAGTTCTTCAGTCTTTCCTTGACTTTCATGGCCTTGACACATTTGAAGATTGATTACAGGCCAGTTATCATATAGAATGCCTCTTAATTTGGAGTTGTCTGATGTTTTCTCATGACTAAATTCAAGTTATGCATCTTTGGCAGGAGTATTGTAGAAACCATGCTGTGACCTTCTCATCACATTCTATGAGTGGTGCAGGATTTTGATTTATTTGTTCCTTTACTGAGAATGTCAGCTTTAACTATGTGATTAAGGTGGTGTCTGCCAGATTCCTCCACCACAAACTTACTCTTCTCTTTGAAATTAATAAATAGTTTGTGTAGAGGCACTTTGAAACAATGTAAATATCTCATTCTTCATTATATCTTCCATTTATTAATTTATATTAGCATGGCCTCATGACCTCCTATTATATTCAATGAGTTACCATCCTTAGATAATAGATGTTATCTTATCATGTTCAAATTGATCAGTGGAATTTCCTTCAAGCTGGCTTCTGTGTCCTTTTGTTGTTGTCGCGTTACTTTTTACTTTTTTATTGAGGTATAATTGACATATTACATTATATTAGTTTCAAGTGTACAACATAATGATTTGATATTTGTATACATTCTGAAATGATCACCACAATAACTAGTTAACCATATGTAACCCATGTAACCATACATAGTTAGAAAAAGTCTTTTTTCTTATGATGAGAACTTTTAAAGATGTACATTAGCAGCTTTCAAATAAGCAATACAATATTATTCACTATAGCCACCATGCTGTACATTACATCCCTTTGACTTATCTGTTTTATAACTGGAAATTTGTACTTTTTGACCCCTTTCACCCATTTTGCCCACTCCCACCCTCTGCCTCAGGCAACCACCAACCTGTTCTATCTATGAGCTTGTGTTTTTTGTTTGTTTATTTGTTTAGATTCTACATATAAGTGTGATCACACAAAACTTGCCTTTTCCTGTTTGACTTATTTCACTTAGCATAATGCCCTCAAGGTCCATCCATGTTCTTGTAAATGGCAAGATTTCATTCTTTTTTATGGCCAAATAATACTTCATTATATGCATGTATGTGTATACACACACACACACTCAGCAATATTCCTGCCAAGAATATATTTATATATTCTTAATCCATTCATCCATCAATGGACACAGGTTGTTTCCATATCTTGGCTATTGTAAATAATGCTGCAATGAACATGGGGGTGTATATATCTTTTCAAGCCAGTGTTTTCATTTTCTTCAGATAAATACCAAGAAGAAGAATTGCTGGATCCTATGGTAGTTCTATTTTTAATTTTTTGAGGAAACTCCAAACTGTTTTCCATAGTGGCTGCACCAATTTACACTCCCACCAATAGTGCACAAGGGTTCCCTTTTCTCCACATTCTCTCTAACACTTTTTATTTCTTTTCTCTTTGATAATCGCCATTCTAACAGGTGTGAGGTGATATCTCATTGTGGTTTTGATTTGCATTTCCCTGATGATTAGTGACGTTGAGCAACTGTACTGGTATAGTACCTGTTGGCCATCTGTATGTCTTCTTTGGAAAAATGTCTATGCAGATCTTCTGCTTATTTTTTAGTCAGACTGTTTTTTTGCTTTTGAGTTTGTGAATTCTTTATACAGTTTGGATATTAACCGCTTATCAGATATAGGACTTGCAAATATTTTTCTCCCATTCAGTAGACTGCCTTTTCATTTTGTTGATGGTTTCCTTTGCTGTGCCTGTGACCTTCTGACATAGCCCTTCATTCCTAGAATGGCTCAATAGGATGTCCCGAAAGTTCTGACCAAGCCCTGGAATCAATCATCTCCAGAAAGCTCTGATTCTTTTTAGTAGAAAATGACATTTACAACCCTGGATGAAAAGTGTGCTCATTGCTATTGTTGTGGGGAGGGGGTGCTACTGCAAGGCCATCGCACACACATTCACGTCTGTATCTAGTTCTATATTTATTTATTTTATTAATTTATTATATTTATTGAAACCCCTGCATTCACACAGGTACAGCCAATTCCAATCTAACACCACAGACTTCATTGTAGTTTTCTCCCTTTCCATTAGATAGTGAAAATCCTGACTCCCATTTTTCTTGATATCTTTACTTTTTTGATCGATCCCTCTGTTTATAATCCATCTCCCAGTGTATTCCTCCTATGTCTCCCCTGTGTAGATGCCCTCTTTACTCTGCTCAAGCTCTGAAACCTCATGCCAGACTGCCCCACACATGGGTGTCCTTTTCACCCATCTTGGGCTCTGACACTCCACTCTGGAGTGGCCCTGCAAGCAAATGCCCTTCTTACCCAGCTCAGCTCTAACAGCTTATGCTGCGCCACCTCCAAACATGGACCAGCCTCTTCTTCCCACCAGGCTCTGACTCCCCAAGGCGGGGTGAACCTCACCCAATGCTCTTCACTGGCTGCTAGGGCTCTGGTGCCCCCGCCATGCCACTCGCAGCACGATGCCCACCTTGCTCTACACATGTCATGACTTGACTTCTGAGCTTTTCAGAAAGGGGAAGGGAACCTGATTGATACATTTTCAAATGCTATTTTAAAACATGGAAATTGCTGAGGAGAAAAAGAAATCACCAGAATCTTTTGTTTAAAACTGCTAGAAAATGATTTTCAGCAAATCAAAGCACTGTTTTTAAAAATGAAATCAGTTCCAATCATGAAGAAAATGTTTATTTCCCATGAAGATCTTATATCAACCAATATACAAAAATGAATTCATTATACTACTTTGTGGAACTTCCCCTAGTATTTGCACGGCCCCAGGCAAGGGTACAAATGGAGACTCACGTACCAATAGAGAAAATACTTGAAAGTTATAAAACACATTAATAAACTTTCAAATAAAATATGTTCTATCTTCTTACTTTGACAAATTACCTTTCATAACAACAAAAATGTTTAAATGTATAAAACTATGTTTTTTATATGATCAAAAGTCAGCTAAATATCAAAGACAACTGAATTTACTACTGCACGTGTCTGGATGTTCTGTTGATGAGACAGTGATAACTGATAAACGACAAAGCAAAGGCATACGCAATTCATTAATTCCATTTATTCCATGAAATTTACTTTTCCAGCTTTCATTCTAGCAATATCACTAAATTATGTGGTCATAATCAAAATTTTCATGTAATTCATTTCTATTGTAATTCCAAATTAGATGACCTTTCTTGAACCGGAGAAGTTTCTATATACATTTTTTTTGTTTGCGTTTTACTAATTTCAATTTGGAGAAACACTGCTGAGACAACAGCGACTGAAGTAAAATCTCTCAAGCATTATTTAGATTCAGAAACAAATCGTGAATTTTATGCATCATGTTGAAACGTTGTAATAAAGCCACATATGACAAAATATTATAATAGCTAAATATTACAAAATATTTTAATTTCACCATACAATAATTTTTACCATCTCTTAAATCAATACCTATACCCAGGCTTTTGTGGAAAGAATCAGTGTCACACTTCACACATGTGCCTAGACCTACATGGATATCAATTTAAGAGTAATATGAATCATTGAATATTACAAGATGTTTCCCGGACGCCATATTCAATTGTTGTGAGCAAGCAAGAAAATGGATGCTGGGCAGTATTGGGATATAATTCACTATGCAAAAATGTACTGTATTCATATTACGTGACAGGAAGAAATTGACAAGTTAAATAGTTTGGTTTTTCTCTTAAGCACGTCTACTGCTCAAACCCTTCCTTCAGAAATAACGTTTGTTTCTGATGTTGGCAGTGGCGCAGCCTACAACCTTCACCCCACCTAGACAGGTCACCTTTTATTTTGAGGACATGGAGCAAGGGATGAAGAGATGAATTTAAGATTAGACGTCATGCTGTGCCTCAGCTGAGACAATCTCACGGGTAACACACAGTCCATGGGTTTCTTAATACATTTGTATTTGTGTCTGTGTGATAAAGGGAACCCCCTGAGGCCTGGGGCCCAAGGCAAAGGCCCCTTTGCTGGGGTCTAAGGACGGTAATGTTATGCTGTCTCTAGTGCATGAAGTGCTGTGTAAAATAAGAGATGAAGTTATAAGACATGGCATGTTGCTTCATAAGAGTTTGAAATCAAACTAGGGAGAGGGAGAGAGTACCATAAAGTGGACAAACACAATAAGACAGAAAGTTGCCCAAATGTTCAGAAATATGAAGCTCTTTGTATGTACCCACAGCATCGCTCGGAATCCCAGACTGCCCCAAGGGCGGGGACTGTTTCCACAGCCCTGGAGCCTTGCAGATCACCTGGTACAAAATCAAGGCACAATAAATGTTGAAAAGAAAAGAAAAGAGCATATGGCCCCTGAATTGATGAACTCAAGCTTCTGAAGCCTTAAAAATAAGCCCCCCTCGCCCCAATTTGTCCTGCACCTCTTTCTCTTTCTCCCATCTACCCTCTTAATTCCTCTTGTCCTCCCAAAGGCATACTCTTAGGCATTAACCTCATCCATTCTCTTAGTTCAAGACTGCGATGCATATTTGATATTTTTCCTCCTATTTTATTTTCTTTTAATTAATGTTTACCATGGGCGTGTTGTACCTAGTTATATACACATTAACCATTTAAGTGACATTAGGAAAATTTTTCCTACACATCCTATATGATTCCATTTCTGTAAATAAGTTTCCGACGAGGAAGTGAGTCACAGAAAGCTTTAACTTTGTTAAAGATGTTTTTACAACAAAGTAACATTCTTGAGGTGACTTTCTAGATCCATTAAAAACACAAGTCTTAATCATGCCCAGTAAGGAAGAGAAAAGAAATAGCTAATGTGAAATGAACCCAAATCGTTCCTCATCTGTTTTGGAACATGGAGATCCATATGCACAAACACTCCCGTAAACACAGGCATGCTCCAATTCACCCTCTTAAATGCCTGATATTTGATCCTATCTGGGTTTAGCTCTGCTTGCTTTAATTATGATCAAAAGCTGAGAGCAGAGAATTTTTCCAGATATTTGTCAAGCACCCACAAAGTTCCTAGTACCATATGAGGTCCTCGGAACACGGTGTACAGAGAAGGCAGTCCTCATCTCAAAGAGCGTATAATCTAAGAAGAGAGGAAATAAGAACATACAATTACAGTAACTACAACATGAATAGGTCAAAGACTGTATTTGCAAGTTAGAGAATGGGTTGAATAAACTCGTCTTACCTAAATTCTTGTTTGCACAAAAACGTACACAAAAGGAAAGAAAGAAACCAACTAAGAGCATGATACATTCATTTAATTTTTTTTCATTAAGGTAAAATTTACTTACAGTGAAGTACATAGATCTTAAGTGTACAATTCAATGAGCTTTTTAACAAATGTACATGCTGTCTAACAAAATATCAGTTATGATATACAATATTTCCCTCACCCCAGATAATCCATTAACTTCTGTAGGATCTATATAGTAATATCCCCCCATTCATCTCTGTTTTTAGTAATTTGTGTTTTCTCTCCTCTTTTCTTGGTCAGTCAATTTTATTACTTATTTCAAAAAACTAACTTTTAACTGTTAGTCTCCATTGCTTGTCCGTTTTCTGTTTTATTGATTTCTGCTCTTTATTATTTTTTCCTGTACTTTTTTAGGGGGAGACTTTAATTCACTCCTCTTTTCTAACTTTCTTAAGGTAGAAATTGAGATCATTGATTTGAGAACTTTGCCAATTTCTAACATAAGCATTAAAAAAAATGAATTACCTTCTAAAGATTTCTCATAACTTTTGATGTTATTTTTTATTATCATTCAGTTTGAAGTATTTTCTAATTTCCTCTGATTTTTTCTTTGCCACCTGGGTTATAGAAGAAATACATTGTTTAATTTCAAAATATATGGAGTTTCTTTAGGTATTTTATTTGCAATTAATTTCTAATTTAATTCCATCATGTTGTGAAAATATACGCTGTAAGATTTAAATCTTTTGAAATTTATTGAGAATTATTTTATGATCCAGCATATGGTCTAACTTGACAATCCTTCTTACTTACTTTGAAAGAATTCATATTCTGCAGCTGTTGAGTGAAATATTCCATAAATTTCAATCAAGTTGGTTGAATTATCTGTTACATCCTTGTTGGTTTGTGTCTACTTGTTTAATCTACTTGTTATATTAATTATCAAGAGAGGGTGTTAAAAATTGTGAATTTGTCTGTTTCTCCCTTTTGTTCTCTCAGTTTTGCTTCCCATATTTTGAAGTTCTATTATTAGGTTTGTAGCTTAGGATTTTTATGTCTTCCTGTTGACTTCATCCTTTAGCCATTATAAATGCTCTTCTTTATCTCTGCTGACATTCTTTATCTTGAAGTCTACCTTGATGTTAATATAATCACAACTGCTTTCTTATGCTTATTGCTTCATTGTATATCTTTCCTCATCCTTTTACTTCGAACTTATCTATGTGTTTAGATTTTACTTTTGAAGTGCATTCTATTGTAGACAGTTGTCTGGGTTGTTTTTTTAATCCATTGTGACAATCTTTTCCTTTTAACTCAAGAGTTTAATCCATCTATAGCGAATATAATGATTGATATGGTTGGGATTGTGTTTACCATCTTGCTTTTAGTTTTCTCTATGTCCCATCTATTATTTCCTCTCTTTACCCTTTTTCTTTTTCTTTTGGCTTAATCAAATATTTTTGATAGTCCATGTTAATTCTTCAATTTTTTTGTTAGCTATCTTTGAATTATTTTCAGTGGTTGCTGTAGGGCTTACACTACATACCTTTAACTTACTGCAGTCTAATTAGGTTTAATATGGGACACATAAAATGTAAGAGAGTATACAGCACAATTCCATTCCTATCCCTCCATATTTTGTGCCTTTTTTGTGTTATATGTGTTATATTTTATTGCTACAAGTTATAAATCCCACTATGCAATGTTACTATTTTTGCTTTAAATAATATCCTTTCTAAAAGAGATTTAGCAGTCTAATGTGTGTTGTTGAAATCCCAGAAGAAAAGAAAAGTGAATGGAGAAGAAAATACATTTGAAGAAACAATGGCTAAAAATTTCCCAAATTTTGTGAAAAAGATGTTGTTAGACACAGATCTATCTACAACGCATAGTGAACCCAAGCTGAACAAAGACAAAACACACACACCCCAAGCTGGAGAAAAAGAGATACATTACATACAAGGAAACAATAAGAACCATTGAATCAGCTAAATTCTCATTAGAAACAACAGAGGCTACAAGACAATGAACACCTCAAAGTGCTGAAAAGAAACAGGAAAAAGCTGTCAGAATAGAATTCTAAATGCAGCTAAAACATCTTTCAAAAATAAGAGTGAAATTTTGTTTTCCTGTATTTCTGGGGTAAAGTGTTCGAGCAAATCCTTCCACAGATGACTATTATGAAATCTGGACAAAATATTTTAGACTGGCCCTGAGCTAACATCCGTGCCCATCTTCCTCTACTTTATATATGGGACGCCTACCACAGCATGGCTTGACAAGCAGTGTGCAGGTCCATGCCCGGGATCCAAACTGGAGAACCTCGGGCCACTGAAGCGGAGCGCATGAACCCAACCGCTGCACCGCTGGGTGGACCCCCAAAATATTTTTTAAAAGACAAGTATTTGAAGACATTTGAAAGAAACCAAAGGAGAATTTGCACTTGAAAATCCACAATTGAAATGGGTTAGAATTGTGAGTTTGTGGTGTTTTGACCTTAAAAGTTTCCCCCAAACTCAGTATATCCAGAAGTAGAAAACTGAAGCCTTACTCATTCACTGTGACAGAGGACAGAATTCAAGCCTGAGAGAGCAGCTATAAATTTAGGAGCACAATCCTAGAAGTGCCAGAATGTCAAAATCTTATACATATGCCCGTATCCCAGCCCATCCACTAAAATATGAGTTTGTGGGAGATACTGATGGGATGACAACAGTTTTACTCTGGTTAGATTAACTGCCTCTTAAAACAGAAAAATAACAATCCTTAGAAGAATATAAAAGTATCCAGTGTTGCTACTATGTATTATCTATAATAGTCTCTTTTTTTTTTTTTTTTTTGAGGAAGATTAGCCCTGAGCTAACCTCTGCTGCCAATCCTCCTCTTTTTGCTGAGGAAGACTGGCCCCGAGCTAACACGTGTGCCCATTTTCCTCTACCACAGCATGGCTTGCCAAGCAGTGCCATGTCTGCACCTGGGATGCGAACCAGTGACCCTCAGGCCACCAAAGTGGAATGTGCTAACTTAACTGCTGTGCCACTGGGCCGGCCCCTATAATATTCTCTTTTTAACCAAAAATTACTAGCCCCACACACAAAAAAACAGGATAGTATGACCCACTCAGGAAGAAAGGAAGTCAATAGACAGTGATTCCAAGTGGGCCCAGATGTTGTACATAGAAGTCAAAGATTTCAAAGCACCTATTATAAAAAATTAAAATAAAATTTGTTCAAAGAATTTTTTTAAATGTGGTCTCAATGTGTGAACAGATAGATTATCTCAATAGACATGTGAAAATTTATTTTTTAAAAAAGAACAAGGGGCCGGCCCTCTGCATACTGGTTAAGTTCGGCACTCTCCGCTTTGGTGGCCCAGGTTTGCAGGTTCACATCCCCAGTGCAGACCTACACCACTCATCAGCCATGTTGTGGCAGTGACCCACATACAAAACAGAGGAAGATTGGCACAGATGTTAGCTCAGGGCTAATCTTCCTCAAGCAAAAGAAGAGGAAGGTTGGCAACAGATGTTAGCACAGGGTGAATCTTCCTCAGAAAAAAAAGAACAAATAGAAATTCTAGAGTGAAAAGAAAATGATAGAAATGTACAGTTCACTAGATGGACTCAACATCACATTTGAGATGGTGGAAGAAACAATTAGTGAACTCTAAAGAGATCAAAAGAAATTATCCAATATTAAGAATTAAGAGAAAAAAGATTGACCATTTTTAAAACCTGTGGGACAATGTAATTGGAGTCTCAGAATAAAAGAAGAGAGAGGAGGGGACAGGAAAAATATTTGATGAATAGCGGCTGAAAATTTCCCAAATTTGGTGGAAAGTATTAACTTGCAGATCCAAATAAGCCCAACACACCCCAAGCAGCACAAATAAAATGAAAACCACATCAGAGTCAACTGCTGAAAACCAAACATAAAGAAAAAAATCTTAAAAACACCTATTTTGTCTGGTTTTCTTATTCTACGTAGAAGGAGAGGAAATTCAAGATCAACTACTCCAGTAATGGTTGGAAGTAGATGTCCTCTACATTCCTTTGGGTCTGGCTCTCACAAGACCAGCTGATTAACTTGTATCCATTCTACCTTTATTTCTATTATGTTCTGAATACAGGCCCCATCACTGACTTTTAGGATTGCTCTGTACATCCTATGACTACTCCCTTGAACTCGTCTGTATTAGTCAGCTCAGGCTCTTATAACAAAATACCATGGACTGAGTGACTTAAACAACAGACATTTATTTCTCACAGTTCTGGAGGCTGGTAAGTCGAAGATTAAGGTGCTGGCACATTCAGTTCCAGGTAAGGGCGTTCTTCCTGCTTGTAGATGGCTATCTTCTTGCTCATATGGTGGAGAGAAAAAGAGTTTAGTGTGTCTTCCTCTTCTTATAAAGACACTAATTCCAGCATTCTTCCCCTCTCTCATGACTTCACCTAAATCTAATTACCTCCCAATGGTCCCACCTCCAAATACCATCACATTGAGTATTTTGGAGGGACACAAACATTAAATCCCTAGCACTATCATTGGTCCTCTTAAAGCAATGAAAACAATCTGTTCTGCTACTTTTGCTGGATTTTTGGTTAAGTCTTTAGCATTTAAAAAATAAACTCTGGACCAGCCCCAGTGGCCTTGTTGTTGAGCTTGGCTTGTTCTGCTTCAGTGGCCTTGATTCTATTCCCGGGTGCAGACCTACACCACTCCTCTGTCAGTGGCCATGCAGTGGTGGAGACTCACATACAAGAAAAAAGGGGAAGATTGGCAGCAGATGTTAGCTCACGGCTTCCTCAGCAAAAAAAAAAGAAAGAAAGAAGAAAAAAACTAATTCCTTGGATGTCTCTTAAGGCAAAATAAACTTTATTCATTTGTTTGTTTACTTGAGAAACAAGATGCATTTGAGGACTTGAGTTTAGGAAGCCTGAGGGGAGAAACAATTTTAAACAGTTGTCAAATGTTCCAGAATGGTTCTTTGGACCTTTCCTTTCCCTCTTTTATCTCTTTCTGGGTCACTGTCATATAAGTTGGAATAAGAATATGGCTTAACATACAGTTAAAATAATCATGGAAGAAGGGAAAACAATCTTGCCTAAAACGTTCTGCTTCCTTCCCCTCTTTACGAAGATCAGATGATAAGCTCTGTTAGCATCTTCTTAGCCCACAACCACCATTGACATGTCACTTCCCAATCTGCTCTTCCTTTACTTAGAAGAGAAAGTTCTTCTCTTAGTGAGGGCCAAATATAATACAAAAAAAATTTATTTAACTGGACTCATCCTTTTATTTCCAAGACTGATTTAATTGTGGTAGCCTAGGCTGATACTGGAACAAAACTGAAACAATCCAAATCTGAAAACAAATTGCACACATTTGCTGAATTCGAGTACTACATTTAACTGCTCTTCAAATAAATTTAAAGGATTTTAAAAAGTACTTTTTACTGGTTCAAGTTGGAAATGAATATGTAGCTGTTTTTATAAAACTACTGAGTAAATTGGATCCACAAAAATATTCTCCAGAACAACCTGAAGCAAAGGGATATTCGTTTGGTTAAGTTTCTAACGCTTGGAAAAGGAAGGCAGTGTTTTTACCTTGAGCATTTATGGAACATCTCTGGGAGAACTGGAAGTTTTGATTTGTTTTGTTTTGTTTTTGTTTGCTAAAGACCTCACTACCTTTAACACAACGGTGACTGGTATGCCATAAGTGAAGAACAGTGGATGAAGAAATTGAGGGAGAGAAAGGGCCATGCTGGAACTCTGCGGGTCCAGCCACACAGCACGATGGCGTTCCCCCAGACCAGAGTCAGCACATTTCAACAGAACCAGACTCTAGTCTGAACTCGGTGACTGGTGTTTTCATTTGTAATTCTAATCATATTTTTATTTGTTCTGCACTTTCTTTTTGGCACTCCTAATTATTGACACAAGGGACAAATTAGTCAAATTTGTGGCTAAAATTGGGATGCCTTGTACCTGACAGGACTTCGTGTTTATCTTTTGTAGCCTAGAGTATAAGATTCCATCCAAAATTCAGCAAGTGAGATGTTTAAGATGGAATGGGTGGAGATGGAATTTTCCAACCCTTAAAAAGGGCAAGAGGACACGAAATGTGTATTCTTGTACTTTTAATTTAGATTTATTTACTTTTCTATGCACGTTTTACCCATGTGAAATATGAAGGGAAAATTACTTGACTTTGGATCTTTGTAAATTCCAAATTCCTTTGGCTGTAATACAGAGAAATTTTGAAAACTGGTCCAAATTGTTAACTGTCTGTCAATTTGATTTTGCTCTCCACATTGAGACAGACTTGACAAGCTTGTCAGAGGACCTGAGGCCTCCTCAGTTTTCCTCCACTTTCTCTCTCACGAAGTTCCCTTCCTGCATATCCAAGCATTCTCAACTTTTTCCCTCTCCCCTCTGCCCCAAATTCTGAACATTAGTTTTTCCCCTGTTTTCTCAGCCAGAGTGCAAAGATCAGGCTTTTCTCCTCTTGCTCCAAGGAGCCTGAGCTCTGCTCACTTGGAGGTAAAGCAGCCTCAAAGCCTGGCTTTAAGAACAAAGCATTAACGGAACCAAATAATTTTTTAAATTAAACTAGGGGTCAGCCAGGTGGTGTAGTGGTTAAGTTCTCGCGCCCTGTTTTGGCAGCCCAGGGTTTACTGGTTGGGATCCTGGGCATAGACGTGCAAACGGGTCATCAAGACATGCTGTGGCGGCATCCCACATACAGGAACTAGAAGAACTTACAACTATGATGTACAACTATGTACTGGGGCTTTGAGGAGGAAAAAAAAAGTTAAAAATATTAAACTAAAAAATTGCTATATACCTGTATCTGGGATGTGTGGCCACCAGGTTCACTGAGCCAATACCTGGGTGTCTGAGGGAAAACTTGCATTTTTAGGTGAAGGAAGAGTGTTTCTTGTCATATGGAGGTTTCTCAACCCTATTAGAGAACCCTCTGCATGGAGGTCAGCCCAGTAAAGAATTTCTGTGAACTGTTAAACTTCACTTACAAAGTAAATCAGTCTCCCCAGCAAGCAGATAGCTTACCCCTAGGATCAGGGCCACACGTTTCATGGCCAGTTATAAGATCCGAGTCTACACAGTAAGTAACGTGAGGTCACGGCAATTGTTAGTTGTTTGTGGTTGTGACGTGGGGGCAGTGTAAACAGCTGATCCGGATCAAGACAGCTGAAAGGCCCATGGACAATCGTGTAATTTAGTTCTTTTCATTTCCATCATCTGTGCGGGAGAGGAGTCGCTGGAAAACTCTACATAACTGACTTTATCTAAGTGTTTTCATATGTGGGTCATCACAAAAATTATCTGGAAGCTTTGTGAAAATGCTGATTTATAAGCCCCACTTCACAGATTTGAGTCAGCAGGATGGCTTTGAAATTTATGTAATTTGAAAAGGCTCCCTGGGTGATTAGTGATCAGCTAGGTTTTTGGGATCCAATGCTTTCATTTCTGTTCTTAAATAGTATAAAACAATGATTAAATTAGATTAGGATAATAATATACTAAATAGGAGCTGAATATCTACATGACTCAACTCAGTGATTTTGCATAATGGCCAAAATAATGTTGGCAAAGTCAGGAAGTTTTTACTTCCATTCTTTATGGATTCACGGCTGTCTATAGAGCTAGCCTGGCTCTGGAGAGCTTTCTCAGTTAGGCTGCTCTTCCTTCTCCCCACCATCCCCTTCATCTGAAAAAAATTTACTTCATTCCCCAATAAAATATCTTTATTGTTATTGTTAGATTACACAAAGCAGTGTATGCATGACCAAAACTTTAAACACAAAGTAAAAATAACGAAAAGTAATTATAATTTCAAACTCTACCATATTCAGGTAAGTCCCCTTAATTTGGAATCCATCCTTTCATAAAACTATGTACACACGGAAATGCATTCCCCTGAATATATATTTATATAGCTGTTTTAGATTAGATTACTGATCAGAAATATTAACTCCCTCTCCTACCCCCGTATCCATGGTTATAGTCTACTTCCCTATTCCCTGACTTTGTCACTCCTTTTGGTCAATAAATGACAATATGCCAGTTTCAAGCCTAGGTTTAAAGATGCCTCTCATGTCTCCTCTTGACCTCTTGAGCTTCTGCCATTCCCTGAGAAGAGCCTGCCCCAGCCCTGCCACTGATCTCACACTGAGCAAAGCCTTCTCTGCCAGCCCAGCCAAGCCAGAGATGTAGAAGATAAATAAACGCTTATCACTCTGTATCACTGAGAGTTTGCAGTTCTTTGTTATACAACAATAGAGAGTCAATGAAAAACTTTTTTAAGATGATAAGTTGTGTAATATTATTATGCATGCATAAACACTATATTTTTTCAGGTTTTGTTGTTGATTTTGGTTTGTTTGTTTGCATACTACATCTCCCCATTCTCCTCACCACACGCTCTCCTCCAACCCCCATGTAACCAATGTTATCAATCTAGGTTGTATCTTTCTATACCTTTCTCCATTTTCATAAAATTATACGCAAATATACAAACACATACATAGAGAAGAATCGTCATTGTTTGTTTTACAAAAATGGGTTAACATTTCTATTATTATATATCATGAAGCAGAAGTGTAGGTACATATATATGTCATATATTTGTTACAAGTATATGACAGAAGGATACAAACTTCTCTCAGGATAAGGAAAAGCTTGCCTGAGGAAATGATATATAAGCTGAGCCATGAGGATGGTGTTATGAGCTGAATTATATCCCCTCCCCAAAATTCATATGTTGATGTCCTAACCCTCAATACCTCAGGATGTGACTGTGTTTGGAGATAGAGTTCTTATTAAAGAGGCAATGAAGTAAAAATGGGGTCATGAGGGTGGGACCTAATCCATTATGACTTGTGTCCTTTTAAGAGGAGGAAGTGTGGACACTAGCACACAGAAGGAGGAGTATGTGAAGATGCAGGGAGAAGGCAGCCAGCCACGAGCCAAGGTGAGAGGCCTCAGAAGAAGCCAACTCTGCCAACACCTTCATCTCAGACTTCTAGCCTCCAAAACTGTGAGAAAATAAATTTCAGTTGTTTAAGCCGCCTGGTACTTTGTACGGCAGCCCCAGCAAACTAACACACATGGATAGGAGTGATCCGTTACAAAGACAAAGGAAAAAGGATATTTACACATTCTGGTGGAAATGTGAATTTTAGCAGCCTTTTTGGAGAGCAATTTGGCAAGTCATTAAAAATTTGTTTCCAGTTATTTTGCCATTACAACAGTGCAATTAAAAATATATACACGCATTTTCTTCCCTTGCTGAATGGGCTTTTATTTCTATGGACAAATTCCCAAGAGTAAAAATGTTGGCACCAGATCATTAAAAGAAATGCTTTTCTTATGGGTTCCCCAGAGTTCTCTTGTTCCTGCTATTACACTATACAATTGCTGCTCTCAAAATATTTCATTTCCTAAAACTCAAGCAGCATATTGAGTATGAAAATCAGTTAGGAAAATCACTCTCAACAAAATAAAAGGTGGCAAACTTACATAACCATGCAGATTATAACCATTTTCTATTGCTGCATAGCAGATTACTACAAGTTTAGTGGTTTAAAACAACACACATTTATTATTTCACAGTTTCTGTGGGTCAGGAGTCTAGGAATGGTTTAGCTTGGTCCGCTGCAAGGCTAACATCAAGGTGTTAGCCAGGCTGTGTTCTTATCTGGAGGCTCAACTGGGGGGGAAAATCCCCACCTAAGCTCATTTGGGCTGTTGGCAGAATTCAGTTCTTGGTGGTTGTAAGACTGAGGGCCCCAGCTATGTAGCTTTCCCCAACATTGCCATTTACTTCATCAAGCCAGCAAAGAGAGCTTGTAAAGTGAGTCTGCCAGCAAGACAGAGTCTTGCATAATGGGATCACAGGAATGGCATGTGATCACCTTCATCATATGCTATTGCTGAGAAGCAAGTTACAAGTCCTGTCTACACTCAAGGGGAGGCAATCACACAAAGGTATGAACGTCAGGTGACAGAGACCAAGGGAGCCACCTGACAATCTGCTGCCACACAGATTTAAAACCTTCTTTGTCTGCGAACTAAGACATACACTACTTTTACTTGGTTCTCTACTAATCAGATTTAACAGTGTGCTAGATTTCACAAAACAATTCAGGAAAGACACATGATGTTTCTTGCTCCCTTCTTGGACTTTCTATGCCTTGATGTTGCTTTCACTGGCTTTGTTACAATTAAATTCAAATCAGTAAACATTTGTTGAATACTGTCTAAATAACAATCTTTTCAGAGATTGTGAGAGGTCTGACGGCTTCCATTTTCGAGGCTACTGTTATACTAAAAAATTTGAAGGAATGCCTAATAAGGGTTAGAGCACTGCTGTGTATTTTAAATGGGAATTTTAGAACTGAAAAATGCAATACCTGAAATAAAAAATTCACTGGATGGACTTAACATCAGAACAAAGTTGAGAGTAGAAAGAATCAGTTTCAAGTTAGATCAATAGAAATCGTCCAATCTGAAAAACAGAAAGAAAATTTTTGGAAAAATTAACAAAGTCTTAAAAATCTGAGGGAAAATATCAAAAGGGCTTACATACAGGAATGAAGAGAGAAAATGGAGTAGAAAAAATATGTGAGCAAATGATGGCAACAAAACTTCCCAAATTTGGTGGAAGACATAAATGTACAGATTCAAGAAGCTTAATAACCCCAATCAGGGTAAATACAAAGAAAACCACATCTAGGCATATTCTAGTCAAACTGTTTGCGATAGACAGTTTCTGACGTAGCTCCCAGTGACCCTAAACTCCTGGTATTCGTGCCCTTGTGTAATCCCCTCCTCTTGACTACAGTCTCAATCTTGGGGCTTGCTTTTCAGGAATAGAATACAGAAAAGTTACGGGATATAACTTCTGTGATTAGATTACAAAAATTGTGACTTTCCTCTTGGTAGTGCTTTCTCTTTCTCTCTCCCCACTCCCCTCTTGCTTGCTTTCCTGAAACAAGTTGCTTCGTTATAAGGTGCTCTATGGAAAGGACCATGTGGCAAAGAACCGAGGGAGGTTCTGGCCATTAGCTCTTGAGAGACTGACACACCTGGCTGACAGCCCGCAGGAATTGAATGTTGGCAACAATCACATGAGTGAGCTATGTGCAAATTCTTCACATTCAGGCCTGAGAAGGCTGTAACCTATGAGAGATCAAAACCAGAGGACCCCAAAAGCTTTGCCCAGATTCTGAATTCCTGACCCACAGAAACTGTAAGATAATAAATACGTATTATTTTAGTTGCTTAGTTTTGAAATAATTTGTTACACAGCAACAGATAACCAATATATTGCTGAAACCAAAAATAAAGAGAAAACTGTGAATGCAGCCCGAAAAAAAAATACATTACATACAAAAGGAAAAATTATTCAATGACTTCAAACTTTCCAAAAGTTATGGGGGCCAGAAAACGGTGAGAGATATTTTTCGAGTGCTTAAAGAATGAAACTATCAATTCAGCATGCTGTATCTAGCAAAAATATCCTATGAGAATTAAAGAAAACTAAAAATTTTCAAGTTTTCAAATAAAGGCAAACTAGGAGATTTCCTTACCACCAGAAGTACACTACAGGAAATGCTAAAGGGAACTCATCAAACTGAAGGGAAATGACACCAAAGGGAAGCTCAGATCTTCAGGAATGAATTAGGACCATCAGGAATGGTAAATATCTGATAAATATACATGACTTTTTTCCTCTTAATTTATTTAGAATAAACATAATTGTTTAAAGCAAAAATTACAGCATAATTTTTGGAGTTTATAATGTATATAGATGTAATATACATGATAGCTAGAGCATACAGGATGGCAAATAGAGGGTTAAATGAACCTATACAAATGAAGATTTATACATTTTATGTAACATGATACATTAAATACAAGGAGACTGTGAAAAGTTAATGATGTATATTGCAACCTATGGAGTGAACAATTAGAAATTAGTGCAAAAAAGTATAGCTAAAAAGCCAATAGATAAATAAAAATATAATTCAAAAAATATTCAAATAATCCAAAGAAGGTAGAAAGTGAGAAAATAAGAAAACACAACAAAAAAAACAGAGGAGACAAACAGAAATAAATAATAAAACATCAGACTTAAATCAAACCATATCAATCATTACATTAAATGATAATGGACTAAACACTCCAAAAAGGGGGCAGGGAATATCATAACAGATTAAAAAGCAGGACCCAACTCAGAGATATATTTAAAACAATGCTTGTTAACTTTTATCCAGCATTTCTAGGTTTTTTTAGCACAAAGATTTTCAGGATTACTATTTTTCTGGACCAGAAATCTTGACATGCTCTTTTACTGTGAGAATGATAGGAAGGGGAAGTGAATGACAGAAATTGGTACACACCAACTCATTCCCTAAATCCTATCCCTGCTTGGTGGACAACCATAAACAATAGAAGAAGAGGAAGTTTAGAGGAAAATGATGTCCTGGACATCTAGACCAGTTGGTGACTCTCAAAAAGAGACATGCTGTGACCAATGTTTAAAGTCTAAAGATTTTAAATTATCTTTTTTTCTCTTGTTTCTCATTTGAGCACCTTTTTTTGAGCACCTTTCTGCCAGGCACTGTGCTATGAATTAGAAATATGGAAAGGAAAAAAATAGACATAGTCCTTGTCCTTAAGAAGAAGCCCAACTGGGTAAATAAACATTCAAGAACTAGCCAAATAATTATTTAATAGCCATTTCGACAAGTGTTAAGTATAAGTTACCATGAGAGCCAGGCTGTAGATGACTTCAGCAGAGGTGCCAAGACTCATCCATTTGGAACACTTAATTACCTTGTAGAATAAAAACTAGAACTCAATGAGTGGCAACAAACCTCATTCCCCATGCTATCATCAGTTTTCTGCATTAGCCTGAATTGATTACTAGAAATTTCCATGTTTTAGAAATCAGTGACTACACACTACTCTGTTACTGTCTGAATAGGGAGGCCTTATGCTACAGCATATGCTCCTCCCCTGGAATCCAGGAGCTATGGCTCTTTGATATGAATATTGGCTATCCTGTGTATGCTTTTAGTGTGCCGTAAACCCATGGTACTTCTTATGGAAGAAATAAAATGGCACATGTGCATCACTCAGGGTCCAGTTCAAAAGAGAGAAACTACACAAATTGTTTCCACAGAGAGAATTTAACCTAAATAATTATTAGTCATTTGTAGGGAACTAAAAAGGCAAACATGGAAGCTAACCTGTCACAAAGATGGTAACTATAGGAAGGAACTACTGCTCTTAGGGCTGAGGGGACAAAAGGAAGACATTGGGATTATTAAAATGTAGAGGGCTGGAGGAGGAGTCCACGGAGCTGGGACTTAGTCCTTTGAGGAAGGACACCACACAGCTGGTGCTATATCTCTGAGTTTGCGTTAAGGCTGGTACTGGGAATAGGGAAAAACTGCAGACAGAAACCAATTGGTGCTACAGCATTTACCTGTCACTGTCAAGGTAAAGAATCATTGCTGTGATGACAATGACAGTAAACAGGGAGGAGCAAGTGCCTTTTTCTCCAGCCTCCAGTTTCCCTCTAGCATTCCCTATGCTTGAAGCCTAAGCAGGGGCAGCTGGAAAAGCAAAAACTGTGATTTGCAGGGTCCAGCAACACAAAGCAGAGAATAGAAAGGTGGGTCTGCAGAAACTAGTTAATAACTGACAGAGCAAATTAAAACTGCAGAACTGAAGACAGTGAGAACTTGAGAAGCTGAGAGTAGAGTGACCAGGGCATTGAACGGGCATGGGCAGGATGAATTAGCTGACTTCTATCCAGTGAGTGTCCTTTCTTTCCCATTAGTTCTTTACCATTTGGGAACTTGGAGCAGGAGCTGCTAAGAATGAGTTAAAAATACTCATTCATATTACAGTTTTTTTTAAAATTAGGACCATCTCAAATATGCCATAATGCTTGCCCTCCCCCTGACTTCCCCAAGAACATTGTCTGGACTTTCTCCTCATAGACATCACCCTGTTATCTGGTACTTAGACTTTCAGGAACCTCAACTCTGGAACACCTGTGAGCCTGATAAAAAGCCTAAAGTAAATGCAGCAAGAGCTTGCAGCTAGTTTGAAATAGATGTCATTAAAGTCATGCACTTTATCTCCATCCAGACAGAGAATATTTAAATTAATATTACACTTAATACTTACTTCTCTGGTTTCCCTTGGCAACCGTGCAGGAGTGGTTGAACACATAGGAAGAGGGAAAAAAAGTTACATCATTCTGGTAGCTTCAAGAAGTTACCATGGAGAAGAGAGATGCAACAAGAAAGAAGACAGCATTATCACCACCAAACACAGAATAACAGCATGCAATGTGGAAGTACTCAGCCCTACAAACCACACAATTTCAGCCCTATAAACCACACAATTTCAGAAGCATCAGTGAGGGAAAAGACAGCCCCACTGTGAATCAAGACAGTATAGCAGTATGGCAGTATTCGGGAAACAGAGTGATTAAGTTCTACCTGCCTCATCCCCTGAGGCATGTCATTTTATCACAGATTGGAATAGCTATGTGTCTGTTTGTTTATCACTGCATGTCCAGTGCCTGGAATAAGACAGAGATTCAATAAATGAATCGTGGATAACCACATTGACACCAAATCCCAAAAAGTGTTAAAAATTATGATGAAAATATTCTAGTGGCAAATGCAAAAATGTATCAATTGCATTTTGAAAAGTCACTATTATGATGTCACTATGTGAGGGCTACAGAAAGTAGGACCAGAGAGAGTTATTTACTTCAAAAACAAAAATGCACTGATGCAGACTGCTACCCTGATTCTCAATGGGCTAAAATGAGGATTTGGTTCATTATTATTTATTTAAGGAAGACCAGTATTTCTCCCTCTCAACTAGTCTATTCGGCAGCTTTTGTTTTGTTGCCATTCAAAGGCTCTTCTGTTAGGATGGATGTAGTAGAAGCAATAGGTACATAATGAACAGTTATATGATTATCTCACAAGTGGAGAGGGCAGAAGAGATGTTTTAAGAACAACTTTGAAAGCCATCTCCTATTTGGTGTAGCCAGAGGATGTTAAAAATTCAAGACAATCTAAAAGGTTGCAACTGGAAAAAGTCTGGTTCATTTAACATTAAAAGGCTGTACAGGCTTTAGACTTTAATTTTTTAAGTCTAAAGTTAAGCTTTTTAAGAGACACTCATCAAATTAGCACTCACATCAAGAACAACTATAACGCAAGATTTTTTTTTAAAACAAAGTCAGTTATTTGAAGATATTCAAGAGCAATCAAAGCAGCCAGGCCAAGGAAGTCAAGATCCTAGAGGAAAGGACAATAAACTAGACACTTGCCACTAATTTTTCATCTCAGGGCATTTGCCATTTCATAGCTGGAAGATAGAGACACAGCAAAAAGCCCTGGCCATGAGCTTTTAGCAATCTCATGGGGATGGGGAGACAAAAATTGGGATTCAAGACAAGTAGAGCAACCAGGATCCCAGAGAGAACAGAATCACAGAGAAATGAGTATGACATTCTGCAAGGATTTTGACTGAAGGAATTTTCTGAATCCTAAGTCTCTGGGGAATGGGGAAAGGTGGGGGAATAGTAACAGCAAAACACACACACACACCGAAAAACCTCAAAGTTATTAAAGTGTTTAAAGGATAACTATAGATTAGGGCAGTCTTGGAGGGCTAAACAGACAAAAACAGGAGTTCAGAGCCTGAAATGGAGAAGGAATCCTGGACAATATGCCAATTTTTAAGCAGAGATCACTGACTGACTAGTCCCTAGGTTAAAGGCTACAACAGTAATCTATCATCCCTTACAAAGCTTTAAACCCAGCCTCCAACCATCTCAAAGCCTGACAGAAATCAATGTAATCTGTCTCTAGTTAAATGAGAGCATGAAGAAAATTTAATCATCCTTAGGGGCAGCCCTGTGGCCAAGTGGTTGGATTTGCACACTCTGCTTTGGCAGCTTGGGGTTTTGCCAGTTCAGGTCCTGGGCATAGGCCTGGGGCCACTTGTCAGGCCATGCTGGGGTGGTGTCCTACATGGGGGAGCTGGAGGGAACTGCAGCTGGAGTACACAGCTATGTGCTGGGGAGCTTTGGGGAAAAGAAGAAGAAAAAATTTAATCATCTGTAGAGGAAGATAACATCATCCAGTGCCTCTAAATAGTTTCACATACAAATTCCACATTCAATCAAAAATGTCCTTGATGGGGCTGCCCCAATGGCGCAGCAAAGTTCACATGCTCTGCTTTGGCAGCCTGGGATTTGCTGGTTCGGATCCCAGGTGCAGACCTATGCACCACTTTTCAAGCCATGCTGCGGGAGGCGCCCCACATATAAACTAGAGGAAGATGGGCACAGATGTTAGCCCAGGGCCAATCTTCCTCAGCAAAAAGAAAAGGCTTGGTGGCAGATGTTAGCTCAGGGCTAGTCTTCCTCAAAAAGAAAAAGAAATGCCCTTGACCAAACTATTGAAAAACAAAAACAGACAGTAGAAATACTCAGAGGACCCAAATTTTGGAGTGATCAGATACATAATTTAAGATATCTTGATTAATATGTTCAAGAATATCAAGAGAATGATACATAAAATGCATGAAAATGTGGAGAAGTTTTATTAGAGAACTAAGATATATAAAAATAAATCAGGAGGCCAGTCCCATGGCTGAGTGGGTAAGTTCATGCACTCCACTTCAGTGGCCCAGGGTTTTGCCAGTTTGAATCCTGGGCACGGACGTAGCACCGTTCGTCACACCATGTTGAGGCAGCATCCCACATAGCACAAACAGAAGGACCTACAACTAGAATATACAACTATGTACTGGGGGGCTTTGGGGAGAAGAATATGGGGGAAAAAAAGAAGATTGGCAACAGATGTTAGCTCAGGTGCCAATCTTTAAAACAATAAAAAATAAATCAAATAGAAATCATAGAAATTAAAAATAAAATTTCAGAAATAAAGTACTCAATATAGGATTAACAATAAATTGGACACAATGGAAGAGATGATTAGTGAACTGGAAAGTAGGTCAGAAGAAATTATACAGATTAAAGCAGAGATATAAAGGACAGGAAAATAAAGAAAATTGTAAAATGAACTTGTAAGACATCAACATAAAAAGATCAACATATGTAGTCCCAAAGAGAGAGGAGAAAGAGAATGGGCAAAAATTTTATTTGCTACTGTCTGAGAATTTTTGAGAATCAGTGAAAGACATTAAGCCTCAGATTAGAAAATCTCTAAAAACCTCAAGTAGAACAAACACAAAGAAAATCATATCTATACACATCATAGTAACACTTAAAAATTAAAGAAAAAGGAAAAAAATCTAAAAATCAGCAGAGGAAGAGGGAGACATGCATAATATTAAAGGAGTAGCAGTAAAACTGATGACTGACTCTTCAAAAGAAAATACGGAAGGCAGAAGATGACGGAATAACATTTTCAAAGTGCTAAAAGAGAATAGCAGCCACTCTAGAAAGTTATATCGAGTTAAAATACGCTTCCAAAATGAAAGTAAAATAAAGACATTTTCAGACACAAAAACTAGGGGGAATTTATGCCAGTAGACCTACACCAAAAGAAATACCAAAAGACTTCTCCAGGCAAAGGAAAATGATCCCTGTTTGAAGCTCAGTAACACAAGGTATAAAGAAGGAAGAAGGGGTAGATGTGTGGTTAAAACTCAGTGAATATTGACAGTTTAAACTATGATGGTATCTTGTTGAGGTTAAAATATATGTAGAATTAAAATACATGGTATTGATGACAAAAATAGATACGAGGGAGAAAGAGAGTTTACTACAATGTTTTCCAAGAGTAAGTATAGGGTAAAAGCATTTTCAGTTATAAAAGGACTGTGAAAGTTTAGCACTAATAAACTGTTGGTGAAAAAACCCTAAAGAATGTTCTTTGCAAAATGAAAATGAGCCAAGAAAGAAGCAGTTGGGGGGGGGGGCAACTCGGTGGCATAGTGCTTAAGTTTGCGTGCTCTGCTTTGGCGGCCCAGGGTTCATGAGTTTCCATCCTGGCACAGACCGCATTGCTCATCAAGCCATGTTGTGGCAGCATCTCACATACAAAGGAGAGGAAGATTGGCATAGATGTTAGCCAATCAAAAATCTCAGCAAAAATCTTCCTCAAGCAAAAAGAGGAAGATTGACCACAGATGTTAGCTCAGGGCCAAACTTTCTCATCGAAAAAAAAAAAAGAAGTAGTGGAAGCAAATATATTAATAAACGTTTTGGTAACTCTAAACAGATATTGACTGTGAAGAAGAAAAGGAAGAAAGGAAGGGAGGGAAGAAAGAAACAAGGAAAGAAAGAGGGAAGAAAGGAAAGAGAGAGAAAAAAGGAAAGAAAGGGAGGAAAGGAGGAAGAAAGAAAGAAAGAAAAGGAAGGAAAGAAGGGAGGGAGGGGGGAACAATAATAATAAATCACTAGTTTGAGAAGATATAAAAGCAAGGTATAACCAACATGAAAATAAGAACAGGGTAGTTCAAATTTAAAGCATTCTAATTTCTGTTTTTCCTTATACTTTTTGTTTTTTAAATTTTCTATTCTTGAACCCGTTTTATTTTTGTAATCAGGATAAACTATAAATTCTGAGGGTTTTTAATTTTTATTTTTGTTAATAGTAAGATTCTACTTATGTAGAATGATTTCCTATAGGGTCCAAATGTGATATTTTCTATAGATCCATGACTACAGACAATAAAATTAAGGTTCAAAAAACTTGGTAACCTTGTGAAGATTGTACACTGAGTCTATGATGGGCTAAAAGTGAATTCAGGCATCCTCCCTTTCAATTTCACACTGGATCGATAAAAACACATCTGTTCTTATTTACATCTGTCACCAAAATCTTAGTTACGTTACAGACCATGGACCAGGATGTAGACTATTTTTAAGCAGGTTTTTATCACCACCCCACCCCCACACATGAGTTTACAATGAAGAGAATTTAGAAAGAGTAACAATTGGCAGGTTAACCTTTTAGATTTTCTCCACGTCTGTGAAACCAGCTAACGCTATATGGTAATGCGTTACTTAATAACAAGGATACTTTCTGAGCGATGATGTGTTGTTAGATGATTTTGTTGTGTGAACATCGTAGAGTGTACTTACGCAAACCTAGATGGTACAGCCTACTACATAACTAGGCTATATGGTACTAATCTCATGGGGCCACCGTGGTATATGAGGTCCATCATCAACCCAAACGTCATTATGTGGTGTGTGACTGTTACCTAAGAAGGCTACTGCTACTCTGAGTGGTATTAATTTTTAAGATCTCCACGAAATAATCAGAGAATCTCCTATCCCTAACTAGACTCTGTAAACTTGGAAATGAAGTTCTTATCAAACAATACAGGGAAAAGCACTTCTGCTCATGGAGACATGGGCAGTAATCTCAACTAAGCAATTATGTTATATTCTGAAAAATATGCCAGGAGCAAGAAGATGGTTGTCTCTTATGATCTCCCTTACTATAATATTTATCACATTTTTGTAAATTTATCTTTTGGTTAATCATATAGCACAGCAGTCACACAAAGTAGCGAGTAATTTGAGACTGTTCTCTTCTTCAAAATTTAGCAGATTTAGGCAGCCAAAAATTATAGTTGAGGTATGCTAAAGTCCTGAATACTTGGGCTTACTATTGTGTAAAATGAACATTATTCACTTATTCAGCAAGTACTTCTTGATCAGTCTTAAAGGGTCACGTAGTGTTTTAGGGGCTGGGTTTCATCCAAGACCACTGCCTTCAAAGAGCTCCCATTCTAGTGCACGAGACTGAGAAAACAATGTTTTTTGTTTTTTGGGATTTTTTTAACGTACAAATCACCTACAGAGTGTGTTACATGCTATGATTGAACTCTACAAAGTGACAAAAAGGAGGGATTGGCAGTGGGGAAGCTATTTTAGATAAGATAACAGGGAAAGCCACCAAGGAAAGAGTTTGAAATGTTAGAGCAGAAACAATATAGAGTTGGCTGGAACATAGTGAAGGAAGAGGAGGGTGGCATAAGATGAGGTTGGAGAGGTAGGCAGGAGCCAGAGCATGCAGCTTCATGTGGGAGCATTACTTGTGTTGTGTTTTGTTTGTCTGTTCTTGTCTTAAACTATAAAGAGGTTTTATTTGCTCATATATCTGTACGGTTTAAGGATAGGATCAATTTCAGGTATGGTTTGATCAGGTCTCTGAGTCTGTTTCTTGATGATTTTGTAGGTTTTGCTCTTCTACACTCATTGGCTTCATCAAAGCTATTCCTTTTCTGGGTCAGAGATGGGTTATATGTTTCTTTTTTGGTTTTTACTATTTTTTTTTTAAAGATTGGCTCTGAGCTAACATCTGCTGTCAATCTTTTCTTTCCCCTCCTTCTTCTCCCCAAAGCCCCCTGGTACATAGTTGTACATTGTAGTAGTTGTAAGTCCTGTTTGTGTTATTTGGGACATCACCTCAGCATGGCTTGATGAGCGGTGCCATGTCCACACCTAGGATCCGAACCGGTGAAGCCCTGGGTCGCCGAAGTGGAGCACGTGAACTTAACCACTCGGCCACAGGGCCGGCCCCATGTTGTTTTTATTTTTAATGTAAACTTTTTACTGTCATTAGTATACAGATCAAAAAATTTTCAAAAGCTGAACACACACAGGAAACATCCAGACCAAGAAAGAATATTTCTGGCACCCCAAAAGCCCCCCACCCTCACATTTGCTTTCATCTCCCTGAAAGATAGCCACTTTCCTGACTTCTATCACCACAGATGACTTTGAACTTTACGTAAATGGAGTCACATTGAAGGAACATTGTTTAGCCTCTTTTACTCGAAATTATGTTTGTGATATTTATCCATGTTAGGGTATTATTTTTAACGGCTTATCCATAATCTAAGATGTAAAGACACTAAGTGATAAACAATCAGTTAATTTACGTTTATTTTCCTAACAAATGCCTAAAATATGGTATGTGGCTCATAAATGACCATTTCCCAAATTAAATTTCCAAAATTATAGGCATAATGAAGCAAATTATGGTCTACCTACTAAACGCAATACAATTTAATTATTAAATTTACTTTTCCATAAGTTGATAATAACAGAGGAAATGCTTATATTCTAATGTTAGTTGAAAAAAAAGTGACAAAACTGTATGCATAGTGTTTGCAGCAGACACGGTTGGTCCTCTGCCTGGATCTCCTGAATCCCTTTACCACTTCTGTGTACCGTCGCTTGTGTCTGTGTGCTTCTTCTTGTAATGGCACACACCATGGCTCTCTTCAGAGGCCTGCCCATGAGCCCCTAGGGTCACTTTGCCAGCACACAGTAGCCAGAAGTGCTGGGGAACGCAAGTCCCCCTGAGATGACCTTTAGCCAATAACTGACCAGAGAAGGACCATGAAAGCCCAGTTCCCTTGGCCAAGAATAACTCTGGGACCTAAGTCACACTCCAGAGTTCCCCTGCGGGGTTGGGCTGAAGCTACCCTGCCTAGGACTTTGCCCAAATACATACATTTGTTTGGCTTCTCCCGCCTTCCCATCTTTCTTCACCCCACTCCCTTATCAATTTCTTCCAGGAGACTTCCTTAACAAATCACTTGGACACATATCCTAATCTAAAAGTCTACTTCTGGGGAACCTGATCAAAGGCAGTTTTTTTGTTTTTTTTTTTTTAACAATGTTAAAAAGACGGAAGGAAGAGAGGGTGAAGGGAAAATATAAAAATTGTGCATTAAAAAACACTGGAAGCAGGGCCAGTCTGGTGGTGTAGTGGTTGTTTGCACACTCTGCTTTGGTGGCCAGGGGTTCACAGCTTCGGATCCCAGGTGCAGACCTACACACTGCTAATCAGGTCATGCTGTGGCAGCATCTCATATACAAAATAGAGGAAGATGCGCACTGATGTTAGCTCAGGGACCATTTTCCTCAAAAAAAAAAAACACTGGAAGAAAATACCCTAAATATAAATAGTGATTTTCTTGGAAGCAGCCAGAGATGGCTGGGCTGGAGCTGTCTGTCCAGCACCTTTTCTCATCTCTGGGCTAGTGGAACCCAGCAGAAGTAGCCTGTGGGACAACTTTGTAGGGATGTGGGAGGGAAAAGGAGAGGTCAAACCTGAGCATGGAAACATGCAGTGGCGTGTGATGTGGGGCTCTTCCTTTGGACCCCGTGAAGAAATCACTCATGTTCCATAAAAATGTCAGCTTTTGGACACCTGTGAACAGACAGCATGAAGCATGGCCAACTCACATCACCAGAGAAGCAGCAGCAGCAGAGAGGGAACTGTAATCTCACCCAGTACGGAGCCTCCCCTCCTCATCCAGGGGGGTAACACAGTTGGGGATTATTAGGGAAAAAAATGTTTCCATCTTTAGAATAGTAACTATTTCAGTTATCTCTTGCTGGGAAACAAACCACCCCAAGATTTAGTAGCTTAAAATAATAATGATTAGTTATTACTTATTTCTCATGATTCTATAAGGGCAATTGAGTTGTTCTTCTACTCCATGCAGTGTCACCTGAAGTCACACATTGTGGCTTTCATCAGGGGCTATGCCAGGTGCCTCAGTTCTCCTTCATGTGGTGTTTCATCCTGCAGGAATGTGGCCTTTCTCTCCAGCAAGACAGCCGGAACATCCTCACATCATGTTAGCTGTGAGGGAGCCCAAGAGCTCAAATATGTGTTAACAAGTATCTGCTTACATCATGCTTGCAAATTTTCCATTGGCCAAAGCAAGTCACATGGCCAAGCCCAGGGTCAATGCGGGAGGGGATTACACAGGGATTCAAATACCAGGAGGTGTGGTTAATTAGAGGCTACCAATATAACAGTCTATGCAATAATTAACATTTGTGGGGCACTTAACAAGTGCTAGGCACTGTCTTAAGCACTTTATATATATTAACTCATTTAAACCTCACAACAGCCCTCCATGAGGCAATATTCCTTTTATAAAGAAAAGTAAGTTCAGGCCCAGAGAGTTTCAGCAATTTGCCTTAGTCATACAGCTAGTAAGCAGTGAAACCATTAAATCGGTACCCCCAAGCTTAACCATTTCACTTTACTGTCCCAACAAGTTGAGATTCCTTAATAAACTCATTATATTTATTATGTTTTCTTAATGTTTTCCTCTGGGCCCCTTTTCTTTGTTTTGCTGAATTGCCTGTTTTTATTGTTCTCTTTACTCTTCTGGCCATATTGAATTCCACAAAGAATTCCCTAATAGTTTCTTTAAAATTTTTATAAGCATTCATATTTGCATTTCTCTGTTAATACCAAAATTCAACAATTACTATATCTCTCACCTATTCTCTGAAATGAGACCTTTAGTACATTTTTACAAGTTAAAAAAATTGTATTTTATATTAACAATTCATGAACCTAAATAAAAGATAATCAGAAGTATGGTTTTTCAATGTAAACAGCCCTTTCTTAACCATTGCATTATAGCTCTTAACCATATAACCAGGATTATTTTGACTTATACATGTATTTTATTGTGTCAAATACGAGACTTTATTTCTTGTGTTTTATGTCTTCCCCATCTTGAGATTTTATTCTGATTCAAATTTCATTTGGTTAGAATATTTCCTTGAAGGATTTTGTTTCCACAAAGTAAACCTGTGTTAGAGAAAATTGTTCCTTGCTATCTATTCTCCCCTTCTTTCTCAAAATTTTAGCTGGACACATGGCTTCCCAGAAGAAATCAATTATCCTAGACTTTGTTACAGCTGGGTATGGCCATGTGACATTCTGATAAATGGGATATGAACAGAAGTACCATGTTCCATTTCCAGATCTTACCCTGATGGAAAGGGGGCATGCCTCCACTTCCTTGTATTCTTTTCTGCTGATCTAAATGCATATGTGATAAAAGGAGCTGGAGGGGCCATCTTGGACCACAGATTGGAAGTTCGGTGGTAGCACAAGCTGAAGCACCCAGTGGTCAGTGATGGCAGATGTAGTCCTGAATGCAGCTGCCTGGGACATCTTGCTCCAATCTTTCTACTCTGGTTCTCTAGCATTCCTAGAGATGTTGTGAACCACCTGACATATTTTCAATGTATTCTTTTCCTTACTAGAACTGTCAGTTTCTGAAACTTGCAACTGAGGACAATGATACAGATATTGACAAGATGTGGTTGCAGGCAGTAGACCCTCAGGGTAATGGAAAGGGGATACATGGGTTAGTTATACTGTCTGATTGGAGGCGAAAGCACAGAACATCCAGTTAGCATTAAGTGATGTGACCTGGTAGTCTGTGGCACATAGTCTCCAAAGAGCTCATAAATAACCACCTGTGGTGACTGAGCTGGAATAAAGTGCTTCTTGAAGCCATTGGCAACTACATGGCTATTGCCATAGAGCACTGGGAAGGTTATGAGGAGGTCAAGCACTGTGGCACAGGGTCGCTTTTCTAATGGTCCTGGAAAACTTAAAGTAAGAGAATGACTGCTCAGATTCCTAAATTTTTGGCTTATGTCACGGACTGAAGCTCGTAGACTTTCCAGGATTTTGCTAACATATCTGCTTTCCTGAAACCACAAGATGGAGATAGCTGGAAAATAAATGCAAAGTTTGACCCCCAAACTTACTGAATTATAAGGCCATGAAACTTAACTGCCTTCATATCTGTCTGATGTGCAAGTAAGGGCACTGATCAAGAAAGACTGGGACCCTATAATTGGAATTGGAGTATATAAAAAGATTTGGAGCACCTGCAATCCCCACTCCTGTTGAATCTCTCTTACTAGCTGAAATGTTTTTATTTTTTGCAACACCAAGCAATTTTCCATCTCCAAGCTGACACTGACTGGGTGTCCCCAAAATTTAACTCAATTCTGATACTATCTACCTGGAGATAGCACCAGATCCCACAGGTTAAGGGCTTAGTCCCACAAGACTGCTCCCACTTCAGATGTCAATCAAAAATCCAGGTTGTTACCTGTGCTGCCGACCAACTGGCTATAGACTGGAGGTTCCCATGGCACATTGCTCATTGTAGATAGTCAAGGACCCAGACTGATGAGTCCATGAATGCAGAAGCAGGGAAAAGTGTGATGAACCACACGTAGCTCTCAAAGCTTCTGCTGAAGGGACACATTACTTCAGCTCATAGCTCATTGGCAAAGCAAGTCATATGGTGTGGGGTGAATGCAAATATTATGTTGGGTTTATCCTGTGCAACCTGCCCTCCAAACTCCTAAATTATGTCCCTTGACGTAATTGGTAAAGCAGCACTAACTTTTTTTGAAAAGCAAGTTAGTGACTGTTTTCTGTAAGTTTGTGATGCTAGTTGGAGACACTACAGTTGAACTGAACTACCTTATATCAGGAGAGAGAGGAAGACCCTGGATTGGCAGAGGCCAAGTGAACACACTTAACCACCTAAAGTGGGGGTCAGGAGGAGGAAGTTCCTAAGAGTCAGAGACATGAGGGGGTCTGCAGAGTAGACTCTAAGTCCGCTTTTCTAATCAGCTGAAGGGATTAGGACCTCAGGCCCATCCCACCCATCTGGATACAGATGGATCCAATAATTGTGGGTACCCATTGTCTTTCAATGCAGTGACTTCATCCAACAGTGAATGTCAATGTATTCATTTCCTAGGGTTGCTGTAACAAATTACCAGAAACTTGGTAGCTTAACACAGCAGAAATCTATTCTTTTACAGTTCCAGAGGGCAAAAATTTAAAATCAAGGTGCCAAAGTCTCTAGGGGAGAATCCTTCCTTGCCTCTTTCAGCTTCTGGTGGCTCCTAGCAGCCCTTGGCTTGGAGCCCCATCATTCCAATCTCTGTCTCCATCTTCACATTGTCTTCTCCTCTGTGTCTCTGTGTGTTCAAATCTCCCTCTCCTTTCTTTTATAAAGACCTCAGCCATTGGATTTAGGATCCCCCCCTAAATCCAGGATGATTTCATCTCAAGATCCTTAACTAATTACCCTATATACACATAGGTTACATTCTGAGGTGTTAGATAGACATGAATCTGGAGGAAGGATGCTATTCAACACACTACAGTCAAATTTTTCTCAATTATATTGGCCGATCTTGGGGAGTTACACTCAAAGGAGTAGAAGAGAGGTCATATATGTTCCTCCTCTATGGCCCAAGTTGGGAATGTGGAGAGGGAAGATACTTTTATCCAATCCTGCACAACAAATTACTCCAAAATGTTAAAAGCTTAAAACTATAACAAATTATTACTTCTCACAACCTATGCATTGACTAGGTGGTTATTCTATTTTGCTGGTGTCTCCTGGGGTGCTGGAGTGCTGGAAGGTCCAAAATAACATCATTCACATGGCTGGCAAGTTGTTTTTGGCTATTAGCTGAGCTGGGGCTGTTTCCCAGGGCCTTGATTCTCCTCCATTTGGCCTCTCTGATGTTGAAAAGAGCATGTAGGATAATGGCAGGTGTTGGAGAGAGAAGATCATGAGACAAGAGCCAAAGTCTTCAATGAATGAGGGGAGTAACCTCGAGATGTGAAGATGTCAGCAATGAGGATAGTCAGATAGTATGAATTCCAAAGGAAGAAGGATTGTTACATAGGGACAGAAAAGTAATCGTCTACAATACTGCACTAGTGGAATGACTGTCCCAAGGCCCTTCCTTATGGAAATGTAAGAATAGGCAGCCTCCATTCAAGTAATCTTTTCAGAAATATTAGAAACAATAATACGTGTCTTTGCTGCATTAGGAAATAGAATACTTTTACTAAGTTTCAGAGAAAGCATTGATCAGATTCCCTCCAAAGATTTGAGAACACTTCTTTAAGTAACTGTCACATAAGCATGGTAGTGTGGCAACTCAAGAGGGTTCAAGAGTTTGATTTAAGGAGCAAAACTTGGAAAAGATAGCCTAAATCTACCAATAAATGTATTCAGCTTCACTGAATAGTATTGAAGAAAATAATTAAGCAACTCCAGGTCAATAATATAGAAACCAAAACAAGAAAAATCCATAAGGTAGTTGATTAACATACACAAAGGCACATTTTTTAAGTTGGTTGCTTTCTTCTACATACTCAAAAGTTTAATATAAAGAAAAACTTATTTATATTGTCAAAAATTAAAGGTGATGTGGAGATCAAAATATGAGCTTTTACTATTAAACTTTCCATTTAAACTTACTATAAACTTTACCAAGCAAATGCACCCATGAAAAACTGGATGCTTCTCAGCAACCAAGAAAAAAAGAAGAGAATATACCCTTCTGGAAGGCTAGCAGAGCCTCAAAATAGTGCTGAGCAGGGGCAGGCCACTCTTGCTAAGAATCCGAAAGGGAAGAGGTGAACTTCGATGACCTGCAAGAAGGAGGAGGTCCCATTTACGGGCTGATAAAATGTCTTCCTCTACGGGGTATAAGTATAGGCATTACTGGAAATGCCCACGAGGAGGTTACCTCCAAGAGGAGAGCCAGCTTTCAGTTACAGCAAGACTAGGAGCTGAGTTCCCAGCCATAGTGTGAGATAATGGGAGCGCTTGCTTCATTTGTGAACTAGGAGTTCCTGAAGATGCAGTGAAATGATTTGGGGAGAAGTAGGAGGTAAAGTTTAAGACTAAGTCAAGGACAAGAAAGTTAGCCATTGATTAATGAAAACATGATGAGCAGCATGGGGAACTTAATCCTGACAGCCTTTTTAAGGCATCTGGCTCACCTATCTTGGGGGTGGCATCTCCAGGCCACCATCTAGCTCTTTGGGCTTTGAGGGCCCCTCACACACTCAAGCTCCTGTCACTCCCTGCAGCTCCCATCTCTGTTTACCAGGTTTCTGTTCATCCCAGTGACCACAGTCTCTGCTCTTCAGAAAAAGATATTTTGGACATATAACCCATAGATCTTATATTCTAGACTGCTTAACTCTTAAAGTTAATCATCTATTCCTCATGGTGCTTAAAATATACCCTAAAAGAAGAATTTCTCTGCAGATCCAGAATAATTGGCAAAGAAGTCACTGAGGGTGGTAGACTATAGATTACTTGGGTGTGGATGTGGTAGAGGTCCTTCACAGAATTTCCTCTGCTAATTGAGATGTAAATTTATTCTATGTATAAAGGCAAATTCAATTTCAGTACAAAAACAGAATTATTTTCTAGATGTTAACTTACGATCTCTTTGATGCCTCCTACTGTGGTATCTTGTTAACCATAGAAATACATCAAAACCTAGAAGCAGTCAGCAAAGCTTTAGGTTTCTAGAAGAATGCTTTTCAAGCCTAGCTCATTCTTATAAACAAACAAATGAAAAACCCTTACTTGACTCTCTGGATTATAAAATGTTTTTGTGAAAAACCCTGCAAAAGAGTTTTAATCAAACTCAGAAGCTTATTAAACTTTTTTCCTTTAGTCTAAATGTAAGGTGCATTAAAATGCATAAGAATGGGCAATAGTTGAAGCTTTGTTCTTGAACAACACCCTGGATCCCTGTGGATTTGATACTTAAAATTACCTTAAGTTCGAGGTTGGGAAGACTTTCTTTTTGTTTCAAAGCTCTTCCATATCAGCCTCTTGCCAAAGCATCCTGAGACAATACAACAAATGTAATAGAAACTAATAAAGGGGGGATAATCAGTATTTCAAAGCAATTTCTCTTTTCAAGGATCCTAAATTTTTTTTTAAAGAAAATATTATTTTAAGACAAGTTATTAGGGCCTCCTAAATACTTGATATTAGCCAAGAAAGTTACTTTCCAAAAATATTTTGGAAAAACTTCAGAAAATCCTCTTCTGATCTCATTTAAAATGTATTCTTATTTTATATGCCCCAAATCTACCAAGATTTCAAAGTAAATTTACTCATATAACAGTGATTATAGGGATGTGCTTCAGGAGAGTTTGTACAAATGTGGAATATGGCCCATTGTCTTTGTTGCCACATAATATCAAGAAATTGTTGAGCCAACCCTGATGGCCTAGTGGTTAAAGTTCCGTGTGCTCTGCTTTGGCGGCCTGGGTTCAGTTCCTGGGTGCAGAACCACACCACTTGTCTTCAGTAGCCATATGGTGGTGGTGGCTCACATAGAAAAACTGGACAGACTCACAACTAGAGTATACAACTATTGCTGGCGCTTTGGGGAGGGAAAAGCAAAAAAAAAAAAAGAGAGGAAGACTGGCAACAGATGTTAGCTCAGGGTGAATTTTTCCCAGCAAACAAAAGAAAGAATGAAATTGTTTTCTTTTTTTTGAGAATGATTAGCCCTGAGCTAACATCATCTGCCAACCCTCCTCTTTTTGCTGAGGAAGACTGGCCCTGAGCTAACATCTGCTGCCAACCCTTCTCTTTTTGCTGAGGAAGACTGGCCCTGAGCTAACATCCATGCCCATCTTCCTCTACTTTATATGTTGGATGGCTTGCCACATATAAAGCACAGCATGGCTTGCCACGTGGTGTCATGTCCACACCCAGGATCCAAACCAGCGAACCCCGGGCCGCTGAAGCAGAATGTGCACACTTAACCGCTGAGCCACCAGGCTGGCCTAGAAATTGTTTTCAATAATTGCAATTTTGTGGTTTGTAATCACTCCCTCAGTAGCTTTGCCTAGCTTCTTATAAAGAAATTAAAATTCACTGTGGCTAAAAGTTTATAAAGTGCTAAATCCAGTGGTCCATTCCCTGTCCTCGCCTTAACTGACCAGCAGCATTTGATGCAGTTGATCACTCACGCCTCCTGTTCTCTCGTGGCCTTCAGGACACCATGTTCTCCTGGTTGTCCCCCTACCTCTCAGTTTCCTTTGCTGCCTCTTCTTCTTCTCAATCTCTTAATGCTAGAGTGCCCAGGGGTCAGTGTTTGGTCTTCTTCTCCATCTATATTCACTCCCTTGATGATCTTGTCCAATCTCATGGCTTTCAATATCACGTATATGCCAATGACTCCCAAAGGGGGCCAGCTTCATCAGCATGTGACACAGGGCCCCAGCCTCGACAGGATTCCACACTTGTTTTAATGCTCTACTGTCATGATCTTGAAATTAATAACTTTTCATTTTGCATTGGGCCCTACAAATTACATGTACATCCTTCTCCCAAATTTATATATCCAGACTAGCCATCGCTTCAGACTATATCTAACTGCCAGCTCCACATCTCAACTTAAATGTCTAATAGATAACTCAAACGCGATAAGACCAAAACTGAACTCTTGAATTTCCTTCCCCAAACCTGCTGTACCTCTAGCCTCCCCCATCTCAGTTGATAACATCTTCATGTTTCCACTTGCTCAGACTAAATACTTCGGAATCTTTTTGATTCTGCTGCCTCTCTCATGTGCCAAAACCAATCCATCAGCCAATCATGCTCTATCTTCAAAACACATTCAACATCCAATTGTTTTTTACCACCTCCACTGCTGCCATCCTGACCTGAGCCACCATCAGAATTTTCCTGGATCGTTGCAGTAGCTTCCCATAGGTCTCACATCTTTTATCCTTGCTCCTTATGGTCTACTCTCAACATAGCCACTGTGGCCCCTTTAAAACATAAGCCAGAACATGTCACTCCTCTGATCAAAACCCTCCAAGTCTTCCCCATTTCACTCAGGGTAAAAAAGTCAAAGTTTTCATCAACTCCCCCGCCCATGTTTCTACAGGATCTTGTTCCACCAGCACTACTACCCTCACCCTGTTCTCTGACCTCCCCTCCTACCATCTTCCACTCACTCACTCCACTCCAGCCATCCTGGCTTCCTTGATTTCCCTTGAAAATGCCAGGCTTGCTTCCATCTAGGGCCTTTGCACAGGCTGTTTCCTCTGCCAGGAATGTTCTTTCCCTGCTATCTTTATGGCTAACTCCATTACCTCCTTGAAATCTTCTCAAATTCCAACTACATCTCAAGACCCACTTTGAACATCCTCTTTAAAATTGGCACTCTCCGTGCCCCTTATCATGCCCTGCATTTTCATTTCTTTTCTACAGCACATATCATCTTCTAATATAATACAACTTAATGTAATACAACACTATATATTATACAATATTATACAGTATGATACATATACATGTTCATATAAGTATAATGTATATATACTATATATAATATTTTATGTATTTTTCTTAAATTTATCATTTATTGTTCATTGTCTCCCCTTTCTAAAATATAAGCTCCACAAGAACAGGGATATTTACTAAGTACAGTACCTGGCACATGGTAAGCACTCAATGAATATTTGCTATTAACTGAACAATGTATAGCACAATCCATATTTATTAGGAAAGAACTTTTAGCAAGGGATTTAATCAGTCATTTGTGTAGAGCCCAAGTTAATCACCTTAAACTCCCTCCCCAATATTCAGCAAGATGCAAAGATAAAAACTTTCCTTCAACTGTTCTTTATTCAGCTGTTTATTACTTATATAAATGCTGTTCCCCTCAATTGTTCATTACTCAGATAAACAGTATTATCCTCAAGGATGGTGTAGCGAGAGTGAGTGGATCAAGAATAAATAACTATTAAGCGGGATGCTCAAAGACTGTATGCTATAATTATGCTGATTTAGTAGCAACTTATGCAGAAAAAGAATTTTGAAGTAACTAAGTAAGTATAACATAATCTCTTTAAGTTCCAACTACAAATAAGCCACTTAGAAGTCTGCGGATGGTGGGTTTCTGAGAACTGGAAACAATTTTTGCTGGTGAGTAGTAAGGCAGTCATTCACATTTGTACATAAATGAAGGAAAGGTATCTTTTCCCAAACTTAAAACTTGCCATATTTTCCTAGGTAGTGAGAGGAAAGGGCTAAATATTCTCTCTTATTTAAAATAATTTTGAAGCTAACTTTTTTAGTGCTTTCAAAGAAGAGCTACAGAGAAAGGTTGCCTGAGTGAGTCTAATGCTCCACTGAGGAAAAAGCAAATGAGCAAAGAATGCTGCACCTCTCGAAAATAGAAGTCTCAGCCAGACCCAAGGCAGCCTGAGGCAGGCCTAGGAAGTCTGTCTTGCCCTGGTATAAGGACGTGTTTCACCTAAAGGATCAGTGTGGGGCTACATTTCTGCCTGCAGTTTAACGGGGTTTTGAAAAACAGTATCAAGAATTTGAGTGGCTGGAAACGAAAAACCTATTAAGAAAAGTTAACAAATTTAGGATTATTCCCTCTGGGGAAGAGAAGAGGAAATGTCTTGTCTCTAACTGTAGCTGTTAGGCAGACTCTTTTGTGTAGCATTTTACAATTTACACATTGCTTCCATATACATTATCTCATTGTGATCATGACTAAGCTGTTTATTCAACAGGTTAGATACTAAGAAAATAATAAAAATGAGGTTTTGCATTTTAAATGAGATTTAAACACATTTTTGTTTCATGATTTTTATAAGTATAGACTTCAGATATATTAAATTTCAAAATTATTATTATGGTGTATGGCATTTTATTACATAGCACAGATGGTCTTCAATTTCAGACATGGTTGAAGATAAAGGAAGATGAGACAGAGCTGGCTGACTGGTTGTGCCCTGGTGAAGTGCCGTCTGGCCCTGGGAATGTCCACAACTCAATTTTGTTGTATATCCAGAGTTGATGCAGCTTTCAGTTCCTTCCTCATACTAAACAAACACTCAACAAGGCTGAAAGGAGTATCCCCCTCACTGTAACTAATCAAATTACTTCCTGTTTTATAAATATTCAAGGACTTTGTGACACAATACAGGGAGACAGATAAACACATAATTTCAGTGAAGTATTGTGATCATCATCATTGGGTCTGACAAGCTGCTCAGGGGAGTCAATCCAGAGTTTCCCTGGAGCAGAATCAGAGATGATTTTATGTGAGAACTGCATGTTTTAAAAAATCATTATAATACCAGGAGATATGGATAATACCAGAGTGTGGTTTTGATTCAAATAATAACTAAAATACTTGTATTTTCTTTTGTGCAGCTTTTTAATTCGTAAAATAAAAATGTCAGCTTATTTAATACATTTTAAATAAAAAATTATACATTAAGTAAAATGGAAAATTATAAAAATTTAAACATTAAATATAAATCATCAGTGTAATATCAGTTGCCGGCAGATAAAATGAATAAAGTATTACAAACAGACTAAGCTAAATACTACATGAAATAAAGAAACAGTAACTAATCATGAAAAATAGAAAATGAAATAGATGATCTTTTTTAAAAAAAGACGTTTCCGAAGTGTGTCAATTGATCATTATTAGATAGTGATTTAATCTTTGTGCGCATTTTTCCAGCTGCTGAAAAAGCTCTAATTCTACAACAGCTGGAAGAAGACCTCATGGGTCATTAGCTAACTTCAGATGTTTTCTTTTTACTCCATCTTCAAATCTCTTCATCCATCTTCAATTCTCTTACCCCATCTCTTCTCACTACCTTTGAGACCATACTTTTAATTACTATTTTTTTCCATGGGTTGCAATCTTTTCATTGATAGCAAACTGTTGTTCTTATTCCTTCAAAAGAAAATATTTCCAGTTCTCCTCTGGCTTCTTTAGTTTCATGATGGGATCCCAAGGCAGAGAGTTTCTTGGATTCCTTTCAGTACCCATTTTCATATTCTACTTGCTCAGAAGTTCCTGGAACTCAAATAAGTATTATTCTACCAATAGGAGCTCTTCTTTTCTATTGCCATTTATACTTCCTTTTAAGAATTATGGAGACATAGAAGAATTTTATCTAAAAAAGTGAAACACAGTTTGATTAGAAATTGGAATGTGGTATAACACATAAATGATTCAAATTTCATAATTTTTTAGAATAATGGTTTTATTCCAACAAAAAATACTGGTCTTCCAGTACCTTAAGATATCATTGTATATGGAACACTAGAATTTTTAAACCAAACATTGCATTGCTAACTTAAAAGTTAAATGTAATCCATGTAATGCAAGGCAGACTTGTAGCTCAGTCCTGGCATTCAGCAACCTGAAGTAACTAAAATAGAAATTCAAATCTTTACTATACCCTCTGAAGAAACCCCCAAAGAGAAACACCTACCTAAAACTTCATAAAAATCCCCTTTCTTTATCCCTATTGCGTTGAATAGATCTTGAAGCTACTCAAAGTCTTTCTTCTTTGTTCACCCTCAAAGTTCCCAGAACCTTCAGTTGAACCCATGCAGTATGAATTCTTGTTTTCTCATTACCCTCCACCTTCCTAAATGACCATTTGTTCTTCTCCTTGTACCACTCTCCTCTTTCCCATGAAGGTCCCCTGGGTCCTCAGGTTAAAGACGGAATGGGAGGTAAGGGACTTGAGGTAGGCCCTATATTCTTTCAAGGAGCATGACTACAACGAGAAGCAGGGAGATAGGGCAGTAGCTTGAGGAGGACACAATATTGAGGGAGGGATTATTTTTTTGCCTTGTTTTTAAATGTAAAAAACATTAAGATGTTTATAGGCCATGGAGAAGGGGCCAAATGGAAAGGGAGATGTTAAAAACACAGAAAAGATGGAGTAGGGTAACCCAAAGATTAGGGCTCCAGGCCTTTGCACACACTGTTCCACTCTTGCCAGAGACTCCCTTCCATTTATGCCATCTGGCCATCTACGACTTGTTCTTCAGGTCTTAATTCAGAGATTAGGTCCTACAGAAAGTCTTACAGGATCCACCTCTGTGTTTCCATAGCTACTCAGGCTCATCCTAGGATGGGCCTTGCCAGTTGTATTTAATGGCCTTGTGGACTTGTCAGATTCCCTTACTAAAGACCAGATCTAGTTAATCTTTGTAATCCCAACCTCAGGCAGAGGACTTGGTTCACACAGTAATAGGTTCTCAATTAACGTTTGCTGAATAAATGAATAAATGCTTTAAGGAGAGGGAGAGGTGGTCAAGCAACATAAAAATACGATGGAGTCTTCTTTTTCTTGAAGGAGAACATTTAAAACCATCATTTTAGTGGTCTCAGCTTAACTAAGGTAGGAACCCTTATAACTCCTTTATTATATCTGAAGGCCCAAAAAGAAAGTTTAGGGGCCAGCCTGGTGACGCAGTGGTTAAGTGCGCACGTTCTGCTTTGGTGGCCCAGGGTTCACCAGTTAGGATCCCGGGTGCAGACATGGCACCGCTTGGCAAGCCATCCTGTTGTAGGCGTCCCACATATAAAGTAGAGGAAGATGGGCACAGATGTTAGCTCAGGGCCAGTCTTCCTCAGCAAAAACAGGAGGATGGGCAGCAGACGTTAGCTCAGGGCTAATCTTCCTCAAAAAAAAAAAAAGTATAAAAGAAACTAAATACTCTACAATTTAAAATGACTAATTGGCTCCAAGGAGAGTGCGTTGTGGAAAGCGGCCTGTTTCAAATCTCATGTAGTCATTAATATGCCTTTCCTCTTTACAGCTTTAGATTCATTGTCCCAGAGAATTAATGTTTGTTTTGATCAATGTATTATTTAATATAACATTTATTATCTCACAGTTCATGTGGGTCAGGAATCAGAGCATAGCTTAGCTGGGTCTTCTGGGTCAGAGTCTCTCACAAGGCTGCAGTCACGGTGTTGGCTGGGGCTGTAGTCATCTCAAAGATCAGCTGGGGAGAATGTGCTTCGTGAGCTCACTCACCAGGCTACTGGCAGGATTTAGTTTCTCATGGGACATTGGACTGAAGGTCTCAGTTCTTTGCAGTTGGCCAGAGGCCTCGCTCAGTTCCTTGCTGTGTGGGCTTCTCCAGAGGGTATCTCACAAGATGACAGCTGGCTTCATCAAAGTGAACAAGTGAGAAAAGCCAGAGAGAAAGTGTGAGCAACATGGAAGTCAGTCTTTTATAACCTAATCTGGAAGTGACAGCCCATCATTTTTGCTGTATTCTATTTGTTAGAACCAAATCACTGGGTCCGACCCACATTCCAGGGGAAGGAACTACACAAGAGTGTGAATGTCAAGAGAGCTGATCATGAGGAGCCATTTTACAAGCTGCTTCCCATAGCAATGTGTGTGTTCATGTTTGTCTCATCAGGTACAGAAGTAGAGCAACAGTTGTGCAATTTACACTGATAAGTATATCAAAGAGAGGACCCAAGTCAGAAGTCTTACACCTATCTTGGACCCACTACGAGGTGTGTCAAATCTCCCACTGCTACACACCAAAAAAAAAAAAAATCTGTGAGACTCAGCATTCCTGACTAGCCTCAAAAACCACAAGGCACCACTTCAGATTGAATGATGCAAATCTACAGACTTGCACTAAAAAGGCAAGAAGAATGAATCCAGGGATTCATGCCTCTCTTGGTTTACCAAAAGGTTGGTAAGACTCTCATGGGAGAGAATTAAAGAAAGAGGCTGAAAAGAAGAAAAAGGTACTATTTTAGCCTAGTACGTCAGAAAGCAGAGCTTGAAGCAAAGACTTAAATATACATTCTTTATTGAGGAGTGTGAAACAGGGAGCGGGAGTGAGGGATGGGTGAGAGAGGCAGGGAAGATGGAGAACCAACGCAAAGGTGCAGTGTCAAGTTGGCCACCACTTGAGTGACTGGCTGCAGGACCCATGGGACTGCCAAAGAGGCCCCCAAAATTCATCTCAGTAGCGTCAACTAGGGACAGAAGGGGGGCAATATTTATCAGTTGGATCCCATCCCCAGTGCTCAAAGGTTCTCCCCAAGGGCGTGAGAAATCTCCTAGGTTGCATAAGCATGAGCACCACGGTGGTTTTCCACAGTATTCTTCACCACGGAGTCAACAGATAAACCTCAGGGGGAGAGTGAGAGGCAAGCTTCATGAGCTTGACGTGAGGTATTGCCAGGTTGCACCTAGAGGAACTTGAAAGAATACGCAGACAACTGGTTGCCACAGCAGTAGTTAGAATAAAAGATAAGTGAGGCCAGGACACTCTGAAGTGGTTCACAACAGGTGTCTGACACAGGTACAAATCTGAAGGCTGGATAGCCAGTGTAGGGACTGGGGGTGACTCCAGTCATGGAACTTCCTTTTTGAAGAACCTAAGTTGTTCAATATCTTAGTTTGGGCTTCTTCAAAAAGCAGAATCTGACACAAGGACTTGGATACAGAAAGTTTATTTGTGAGGTGATTCTAAAAAACACAGATGAGGAAATGGAAAAGTGAGACAGGGAACAGAGAAAAGCCAGTAAGTGTGCTTTACTGAGTGGGTTAGTAGCCAGTGGGTTTCTACTGTTAATGAGTGGGTGACTAGGGCTCAGTCCCACTAAGGATCCTCTGAGAAACAGTGTGGAACACAGTTCTGAATTGTCCCACTGGTGGTGAGGAGGATGGGGCATGTATCCACTCGCTCCATCCCCTATTTGTTGAAGACTGCCCCCGTGGGTGTAATCCCCGTCCACACCTCTGTGTTGCACCTGCCTGTAGCAGAACAAGCTTCCGTGGGGCTGAAGAAAGCCTTCAGGCAAAGAAGAGAGACATGGGGGCTTGAGAAAGAAACCCTCAGTGTGTGGAAACCTTCATGACGAACTCAAAGGGATATGAGGTGGGATAGTAACAGCGTTTACTACAGACAGTTTTCCTCTGGATTCAGGAAGAAGCCCATTCAGTGCAGAGTTTTAGCCTTTCTTCTCCCCCATTGTAATTCCACTTTTAAAACTGGCCAATCCACCAGTAAAGAGACTCACATATATCTGCACAGTCTAACTGGCGATCCTGGGTAAACTGAAGTGATAATCTACCCAAGTGCCATCGCTTCCCTGAAGGACACTATGTCCCAGATTTCCCCAGTGACCAGCAGTACAGAGAACAGCAACACACAGCTGACTAGAGGAAAGTACAGTTGCCTAGAAGAGACACTGAGTGGGCAGCTTAAGGGAAATGTGAGACTGAGCCTTCCCCATAGTCCCTACACTGACCTCTGCGAGGGAAGGGGAGGTAGAGGCTTGGGTTACCATTTGGTGGCAGAATATTTGATGGCTTGTGATTGGGGTTGGGGGTTGAGATCAGAAGAAAGGTCACCTACGAAAAATAAAGACAGCCAGCTCTGATAGTCTAGGGGTTAAAGTTTGGCACTCTCACCGTTTCTGTGGCCTGGGTTCATTTCCGGTCCTGGAACCACACCACCCATCTGTCAGTTGCCATGCTGTGCCGGCGGCTCACACAGAAAAACTAGGGAATAAAAACAAACTACAGAATCCATGTGGCAGGTAAATTAACTGTCCCTGTATAGTTCTTTTCACTTTACTGTATGCTTGATAATTTTCATAACAAAATATTGAGAAATTTATTTGAAATGTATACGTTGTAAGAAAAAAAATCCCTTATGTTAAATAAGAAACTGTTTATGAAATGAATAAAGTGGTACAACCTTACTAGGATTTTAAGTAAATTTAGTTTAATTCAAATCCCCCCCAATTCCAAAACAGCAGTAACAAGAAAAGAATAGAAAGAGCAAAGTGTGAGGTTTTCTACAACTTCACTCTTACTTTCAAGTACCCTACTCAAAACCTTCCCCCATTCTCTCTCAGTAGACGGAACTTGCCACTTCACAGAGAATGATACCTTCGGGCATGAAACACCCCAAATGTCCAACACTCTTTCTTATGAATTTATTTGCAAGTGTCCCTTTTCAGTTTTTTCTAGTTTCAGAGGATGAGGTGTACTGCCTCCTGTTGGAGACCAACCCAGCCACCTTGTCCCAACCCTCCTTCATTCTCCAAAGTCTTGCTCATCAGTTCGTCCCTCTCTGCTCTTCTTTCTTCAGCTTTCTCATTACTAGTTTCCTCCCTCCAACATTTATGAAATGCTTAAGAATATACTTCTCCAAAGCATCCGTCCTTTGTCTCAGACACACAAATTACCTATTTTATGGAGATTCCTGTTTAGAAGATTCTGGGTCTTCCTTGGGTAATTTTACTACAAGCGCTAGTCTGTGAACTGTTTGTTACTGATCAGAGATTGAGATAAGAAGCCCTCATCAAAGTGCAGTTTCATTGAGCTGGCTTTTTTGTTTCTTCTTTAAGCAAGGCTTTTTCAATGAAAGAAGCAGTGTGTTCATTTACATTCTGGCACAGCCCTCTTATCTCACTATGGACTGGTAATGAACAGTTTGTGGACTGGCACCAGTCTGTGAAAAAGCTTAATTGTGGACAACACATTGAGTAACACTGATTAGAGCAACACTAAGCTAACTCTTCCAATGTCCCCACACCATCATCCTACCCCAGGCAAGTGAGGCTAGACAGAGAATTGTCAGAATTATCTCCATTTGGTGTTCAGATTATGCTTCTAAGACATAGATCATGTGTGTCTGATTCAATTTCTGTCTAGAGCACTGTTTTTCAAACTACAGATCTTGACCCAATAAAGGGTCATGAAATCAATGTAGTTAGCCTTAACTGGCTAAATAAAATGAAATGGAATAGAAAATATCAGCATGCATTCCAAACGTTTGGTAAGAATTGTTTTGTGGAATTTTTGATTCAGTTATATTTATATATTTTTGATAGATTAGATTACTGCTCAAAAATATTCACTCCCCTCACCTCCGTGGGTGGAGTATACATTTCTGACCTTGACTTAGGGCTTGCTATTGGACTTGCTTTAGCCAATGGAATGTTAGCAGATGTGACATGATCAAAGGTTTGAAGAATATTTGTGCAACTTGGGTTACTCTTCTGCCATTTCCATGAGAAAAATATGCTCAGGCTATTCTGCAAGTATCAATGATAGGGTGAGAGACACATGGAGCACAGCCACTGAAGTTAAACCACCCAGCCAGGATCAGCTTATTTCAGCTAACCCACAGATGCACGAGCAAGCCCTACCAAGATCAGCCGTGCCACCCAGTTGAGTCTAGCATAGATCAGCTGACTCTAACCAACAGACAATTGAGTGAAAATAGATGTTTACTGCTGCATGTCCAAGATGGTCTGATTGTTACATTATGCAGAAATAGCTAGCTGATATGCATTTATTTATATGTATCTATATTGGGTTGACAACACAATGTATATTGCAGTGGCTTACAAAAGGTTTGAAAGCCACTGGTCCAGAAAAGCACCACGTTATTCCTTGTTATTTATTTATTTATTTGGTGAGGAAGATTGTCCATGAGCTAACATCTGTGCCAATCTTCTTCTATTTTGTATGTGGGACTCTGCCACAGCATGGCTTGATAAGCAGTTTGTAGGTCCCCGCCCAGGATCTGGGACTGCGAACCCCAGGTCACCGAAATGGAGCACATGAACTTAACGGCTACACCACTGGGCTGGCCTGTATTCCTTGTAATTTAAAGAGTCTTAAAGGAAGTTCCTGTCTAGGAGTGGCTACTTGCAATAATAGAGAATGAAGGTAAACAGAGAAAATATAGAGCTGAGAAATGAGAAATGAGGTGCGTTTGTGTGTGCATGAGAGAGAGAGAGAGAGACTTAACAGCAACAAGCCTCTATTTTATACCCTGAGGTCCCCAAAATTGACTGTTTCCTGTAGCTTTTTGATTCTGTGAGCTATCCCAGTGTCTTCCAATAAATCTTCTGCTTTTCTTAATCTATTTCAAGATAGGTTTCTGTCACTTGCAACTTAAGTGGCAAGTCCTTACTAACACAATATTATATATAAACAGTATTAAGCCCTGATTTTCCCACTGGCATATATTCATTCAGCTTATAATCCATGTCCTGGCAGTATTCCTAGCTTAAACAGCATATAAAATTAAAAATTGGAAACATAGGTAGGAATTTTTTTCCACAAGTTAGTTCAACTTAATACTTTCCTATCACACCCATTTCTCTTACATCTCAATCTATAAAATGTTGCTTCACAGAGGTTTCAAGTATCTTATGATTAAAAAGTCTTATTTTCAAAATGCAATTCATGGCTCATAAGTAATGAGAGGTAATAAGTTCTCCAATAATTCTCCTGTCTCAATGACTCCCATTATTATTAATTGTATACTTACCATGTTTTTGGTACACCATCTAAGAGGGCTGCCCACTGGGTGAGGGTGACAGTAGTAAGAGCTGTGGGGTGAGTCACTGACAGTAAAGGCTGAGGGACAGGAGAAGGGGTAAAGCCCTTCTGAAGACCAACGAAAGCACCCAAAGCACTTGGGTCTGCCATAACCAGTGAGTGTGAAACAGAGAAGCAGCAGCAACAACAGAATGAAGGCTACCGCCTGCTGTGAAGAGAGAATTAAGAAGACAGTCTGCCTCTCTTCTTCTTCCTCCTTGGACCCACTCAAAGTGCTGGGGGAAAAGCCGGGGAAGGGTCTCATACCCATGCAAGCCCTGAGAGCCACAAATCTGGCCTGTGCTAAACAGAATGGCGTTATTCTGATAACCAAAAGTAACGGAATTAGATCTAGATGTGGCTAAGAGGCCCTGTATCTAGGGGGAAAGGGGGCTAAACACAGCACAGTTGGTAATGGCTACTTTTTAAAATCCTATTTATATCCTACTAAATTGAGATTTTCCAGGGAATCTGTTTCTTTGTATTATTATCTCTAGGAATATTTCTAAATAAGGGACCACTGTATACATTCAGGGTGCCATCTCCTTGGTCAGTTCTGGAGAAGCTCTTTGATATTTTTTTTTGAGGAAGATTAGCCCCGAGCTAACATCTGCCACCAGTCCTCCTCTTTTTTGCTGAGGAAGACTGGCCCTGAGCTAACATCCGTGCCCATCTTCCTCTACTTTATATGTGGGACGCCTACCACAGCATGGCTTGCCAAGCGGTGCCATGTCTGCACCCGAGATCTGAACCGGTGAACCCTGGGCCACTGAAGTGGAAAGTGCACACTTAACCGCTGCACCACCGGGCCAGCCCCTCTTTGATTTTATTTCTAATCTTTACATTTAATAGAAGTAATTAACATCTGAACACTTGCTGTGTGCCAGTGACTGTATTTTGGCATTAAGTGTCAAATTTATAGATTATTCTACATGTTACACTTAGATTACTATCTCCAATCTCCAAGAAAATATTTTAGGAGCCCCTAATCTCATGCGCAAGATTTTCCTGAAACATTTTCAAGTTACTTTCTAAAATCATGTCCACAAATCAATGTAATGTTAGTTTGTTTCCACTTCAGAGGTTGACATATCTAATCTTATTCTCAAATCTTCAGATTACCTCATTATTTGAATCCTAGAATTCCCTGTAGACTGATTTTAATGAATGTGTTCTTTAAACGCCTTTTAAAACAGAAAAAAAAATAATTTGTGAATTCTATTTTATAATTTGAGAAATTGAGGGAAAAAGAAGTGAATGAGTTAGTAAAGGACACTGTGTTTCAGGGGCAGAGTTAAGATGGAAACGAAAGTTTTCACTGTCTCGTCTTTTTCTTTAGCCAAATAAATCATTATTAAATCATATTTTTATGATTTATAAATTTGGCAAAACTGTTTAAACCACCTGCCTGCTTTTAGAAGACTGTATATACATTCGAATATAATTCTCCCAGACAAAGTCTGTATTATTTTAAGACAGAGAGATTTCATAAACAATTCCAGGACTTAAAAAAAAACTTCTAGAAAATGTTCTTTACTTCTAACTGCAGAATTCATTCATTAAACAAACTCAAATTCAGTTTATCATAGGTGCAAATGCTGGGTAAGAAAATTAGAATTCAAAAAGTTCTCGAAAGGTTCACATAAGCTAAAACAAGCCAAGTGAAATTAAGTGGCAATACATTTATACTCGCTTACTCAAGATGGGGAAAACAGGAAAATAAAAACCCTACTGGAGTCTAAGCGGGGAAAGACCAGGCTAAATAATAACAGATGTAAAAAATACCCAGAGGATGCAGTTAACTCCAGATTTAGTAACCACGTGCAGTTGTTGCCAAGAAAGCTAATTTTAGGATGGATTAATAAAAACATGGTGCAAAGAAAAGGGGCCAAAATATTTCCAATTGATTTTGCACCAATTAGATTTCACAGAGTTGGAGAGGCGTGTCTTGAGTACAAATTAGAGCATATTTATAGGACAATTAAAAAGGTGAAGGATATGAAGACAATATCAGTGAAGACTTGGCAACGGGAATAATGATGTTTAGTCTGAAAAAGAAGCTGAAGAGGGACATGATTGCTGTTTTCAAATATTTAAAGAGCCAGAGTGACAGAGATTGCTGGGTGCCTTTTATTCCTCATTTCCTCCCACGGAACCCTGACTTTTAGAGGAGCACTTTGACATTTCCCAGCCTCCTTTGAGGTTAGTGGGCCATGTGACTCAGTTCTGGACATTGATGTATCAGCATAAACAGTATGAGGTACTTCCAGAAAGTCTCCTTAAAGAGAAGAGGTGTGCCCTTCTGCCTTTCTTCCTGCCCTGCTGCATGGAGCGTGATCATGAGGACAGGCACTCTAGCAGCCATCTTGGATCACAAGGGCAAAAGTGACACTCTAGGAATGGTGGAGGGGTGAGATAGAAGGAGCCGGAATCCCCAACAATTTCATTGCAGTTGTCATTTGAGCCCAGGACTGCCCACTTACGGATATCTTTTGCATGAAAAGAAAGAAATTTTCATTTTGTTCAAGACACTGTTATTTGGGGTTTCTCATATGTCGTTGAACTTTGGATACAAAAAAACAAGTGAGAGATATTTTCTAAGACTTAGACACCTTAAAAAAAATGACATGATCTACTTTGTGATGGAGAGTTACCTCTCTCTCTGTTTAAATGGAGGTTGTAAGATTACTTTTAGAAATAATAAATATTCTAGGAGGTGAAGAAAAAGGAGGTTACCAGATCTCTAAACGTCCTTTTGGCTCTTAAGATTATATGATTTTCCCCTCCTTAGGGATCAGTGGCTCTAAAAAACAAAAACAAAAATACAAAGCTCCTCCCTATTGATAAACACGTTTGAGCTGTCACCACCAGATTGGGCCTAACACGAGCGGCTCAATGCTGGGCAGTCTCCTGGCCACGCTGCACAGCATGGCCTGACTCCATTTTGGAGTTAAACTTATTCTGAGACAGTCACTTCAAAGTAATAATGAAGGAGAACCAAAGAGCAAATCAATAAACTCTTCAGCAAACTTGGTGTTACAAAGAAAATCATTATGAGCCTGGTGAACATGAATCAAACCTCTGTTGAGGTCCTTCCTGTGTGCCTAGTGTAGCTGGTGAGTCAAGCTGCAGTCCAGTTACTGCCCCGCTTAAAATCTTTTTCTTTTGTAGAATGAGGATAATACCCCATCCTCTTTCCATCTTTCCTCTTCCATTCTACTTTCTAACTTCTACTAGCTAGAACTTTACTTATACATTATTTTAATATTATTTTGTTTTTTTAACTATAATTATCTGCTTTACGCCTATCGATTCTTTAAACATTTAATTTGTCGAAATAGTAATACATACATATGGCAAAAAGAGTCCAACTGTGCAACGGAATACAGAGGAAGATAAAGTCTCCCTTCCATCTCAGACTCTGACACCTCCCCCTCAAGAGGTAAACAGTTTTATGTACTTTTTCAGAAATATTCTGAGCATGTATAGGTAGCTATGTTATTTCCACGTGTGTATGTTACAAAGGAAATACCTATATACTACTGTAGTCTGAATGTTTGTGTCTCCCCCAATCCACATGTTGAAATCCTGACTCCCAAAGGTGATGGCATAGTGAGTGGGACTTTGGGAAGCACTTAAGTCAGGAGGGTGGAATCTCTTGTGTAGACCCCTCTGATCCTTTTCCATTATCTATAGAGTAAATATTTAAGCCTTTGAATGTTATAAAGGGCTCTATGTGGTTCAGCCCTTGCCTACCTCTCCAGCCTCATTTTGAGTTCACTTCATGCTCCAGGAATGCTAAACAATTCATAGTTCCCTGACATGATATAATGATTCAAGATTCTTTGCATTTTCCATACTATTTTCTGTACATGGAATGCTCAATATTTCCCTTTATAATTAGTGCCTTTTATATCCTAAGACGTATTTGACCACCCAAAGTTATAAAGATAATAAACTACTATCCAGGTATTTTCTAGAAGCAGTAGAAGCTCTATTTTTTTATCTTTTACATTTAGGTCCACAATCTATTTAGAATTAATTTTTTTTTTTTTTTTTTAGCAGGGGTAGGCATCAAGGTTCCCTTTTGTCCCCATGGATATTCAGTTGACACAGTACCATTTATTGAAATGTCCATTTTTTTCTCCACATTACTACAGCTACCTTTGCATAAATAAAATGTTCACAGAAGCATCTTTTTAGAAACTCTACTCAGTTCCATTGTTCTACTTTCTAGTACCCAGTAGTGTGAAGCCTCCAACTTTGCTCTTCTTTGATCGTCTTGGCTGTTCTTGACCTTTTGAATTTCCACACAAGTTTTAGAATCAGCTTGTTAATTTACACACACACACACACACAACCTGCTGGGATTCTAACTGGGATTAGACTAAATCTACAGGTCAATTTGGAGAGAACTAACATTTTTACAATAATATTGAGTCTTCCAAGCCATGACATAGTATATCTGTCCATCTCCTTGGCTCTTCTCTAAATGCTCTAAAAATATAATTTTCAGTATAGAGTTCTTACACATCTTTCATTATGATTTATTCATGGGGCAATGGGCTGGATGGTGCCCCAAAGATATCAGGGCCTACTCCCTGGAACGTGTAAATGTTACCTTATTTGAAAAAAGGGTCTTTGTAGAGGTGATTAAGTTAAGGCTCTCAAGAAGAGAAGATAATACTGGATTATCTAGGTGGGCCCTGAATGCTGGCGGTGTCTTTAGATGATAGAGGCAGAGGGAAATTCGAGATACATACAGAGAGGGCACTGTGAAGATGGAGGCAGATACTGGAGTGACGTGGCTTCAAGCCAAGGAATGCGAGGAATGCCAGCAGACACCAGGAACCGGAAAAAGCAAGGAGCAGACTCTCCTGTGGAGCCTCTGGAAGGAGTACAGCCCTGCTGACATCTTGATTTTGGACTTCCGGTCTCCAGAACTGTGAGAGAATAAATTTATTTTAAGACATCGAGTTTGTTTTGTTATATCAGTCATAGGAAATCAATACACTAGATATTTGATATTTTTGATGCATTTGTATACGGTATCACTTTTATAAAAATTCCTTTTGTTTAGCACTAGTATATAAACATAATTCATCTTTATATACTGACTGTATCCAGCAACTTGCTAAATTCACTTAATACTACAAGCTTATAGATTATTATAATTTTATATATAGACCATCATACTTTCTAATACAGATTCACGTATTTCTTTCCAATTCTTATACATTTTTTTCCCTTGCCTTTTTGCAATCCTTAGGATGTCCAGTACAATAGTGAAATATATCCTCTTATACCTTTTGATTTTGGAACTATGAAAATGTATTGTCTGTTCCAAATTTAAAATACAATGAAACACAACAGTAAAAGAAAAATGAAATACAATGAAATACAATGAAATACAACAGTAAAAGAAAAAACAATTAAATACAGTAAAAAAGTAAGCAAACAAAATAACCAAAGGCCTTTTCTTAAATCCTTCTTGCAACTCTGTATCATTGGACATTGTTTATTATTCCTTTCTTAAAGCTTTCTTCTTCTTTGCCCAGCTGCTGCTTCTCTTCCTCCAACCCCTTATAGATAGTCATTCTCAAGTTTTCCTTAGCTTTTCTTTTTCTTTACTGTCCCTGTTAACTTTTGGGAAATCATTTTAAGGCCCATTTTATTCTTCAGAACAGGCCAGCTTCAGTCACTTTCCTTTTCTTCAGGGGCAAAACAGAAACTTGCTTTCTTTTTGTAAAGTGCCATAACCCACCCGGTCCCTGAGGTTCTTCTCCCGAGTGCAATGCAGCCTGCCCTGCTCTGCCTTCTCTGTATTTAAGAAAAGTGTGGGATCTTTTCACTTTATGGGTTTTATTAATAAATAGAAATAAGTTACAAAAGTCCCCAAATCGTCACAATATTTTGGTCCTTGATCTATATGCAGAAATTCCTTTCTGTAGAAAAGCAGCTGGAAGGTGTTGCAAAGCTGGGGTGTTACAAAGTTGGCTGGCCAAGAGGCCTCAGTGACATTTATCTTTGGGAATTCACTCAGTTCAGGGTCTGGCCTTTTTGTTACAGGACCAGAGATGCTGAATCATGTTCACCGGAAGCTTATGCCTACCAACCAAAATACCAACAAATTAATTTACAATGAAAAATATTACTGTCAAGAGAAATGACTATTCATTTCACTTGGTCAGGACGTTCTCTCCTTGTAGAAAAACTATGTAGGAATTAAAATAATATTCAGAACTGTATCTGTGGAGAAAAGAAATAAAAGTTTTAATTGTACGATTCAAATCTTTAATGGAATCTTAGCAAGCTTTGATAAAGAGATGAAGCTATCTCCACTGCCAGAACCAGATCGGTTTTGTACCTGCCCAGGAGACTTTCCCCAGTAGACAAGCACCTGCCAAATATTTACTTCCCAGGATTTTCTTGGCTCAATTCCTGATTGAGACATTCCTGCTTTAGGTATGTTATTTCATGCAGTGGAGCCTTGCTCTGGTCGGAGAGACTGATTTGATCCACTCTGCATTGACCTATCATAGGATTCTTGCAGGGCAATCTTTATTTTTAATCGTTTGGAAAATACCTTGCCGTTGACCCTAAATACTGCTCTGCATACACCTGCATACTAAATGCTCACCATAAGTCTGCATTTCTACTTCCTCCTGAGTAAAAAAGAAAGAAAATCATCAACAGCCCCCAATGCCAGGCAGCCTGGCACATAGCAGAAGTCCTCAAATCAGCAGAAGTCCTCAAATCTGGTGAACGAAAGACGCAGTTCCCTATTCCTTCAGCCTAACGCGATTCAGAAAAGCATTACAGAGCACATCTCCTGCCAGGCTGGAAACCCTGCCAGAATGCAGCTCTCGCTGCACCTCTCCTTGAGGACTCCGCCCTCTCTACAGCTCTGCTCGCAGCCGTGACCACAGGTCAGAGCGGACTGAGTTGGCGCCAAGTGGGCAAGGACCCCCCCGTCCTAATTCTATTTCACCGTTGACAGCACCCACTCCCTAACGAAATAGCAAAAACGAAAAAAAAAGAGAAAAAATCATGATAGGAAAACGGGGAAAAAGGGTTAAAAAAAACCTTTTAGCAAAACCTTTCAGCTGCATTGCCCAGCACCGGAAACTCGTCTCGGCACCCTGTCTCCCTAGGGCATCAAGCCCCGGTTCACAGATTCCGAAACAGACAGTGCAGCGTCCGGATACTGATGCTCGAGTCTCTTCTCCGGCCGGCTGGGCCTCGACACCCGAAAGCCGCCCTGCTACCCCGCCCGCCTCCGCGGAGGCGCCCTGAAGCCCAGCAGCCGGCCTGCTGCAGCGTCCGGACACGGCCACGCTCCGACCGAAGCTGGCCGGACCGCCCGGCCCCACAACCCCCTCGGAGAGAGGGGGGCCGCTCCGCGGACTCGGGAGCTCGGGTCGCGCCGGCCCTTTTTCAGGCTGGCTGCGTTCCTTCCGCCCTGAGAGGGCAAAGAGTCCCGCGCCCTCGCCAGCGCCTCCGTTCGCGTTCCAGAGCGCCCCCTAGGAAGGAAGCCCGAGAGGCGGCCGCGCCTCTGCGGCGATTTTATTAGCGCTCGGTTGGGGTTGCCCGAGCTGCCGGCGAGCCGGGCTTCCCCGCCCCTCCCCCCTCCCCCCTCGCCCTCCCCCCGCCCGCCGGCCGGAACCTCCCTGCGGGGCGGAGTGATACCGGCGGCGGCGTAGAGCGCGGCGCGGCCGAGAGGGGCGCCCGGGACTGCGCGGGGCGGGCGGCGGGAGGAGGGGAGAGAGGCGGGGCCGGGGCGGGTTGTTGTGAGGCGACTGCGCTACTGCCGGACCGGGGCGGTTATGGCGGCTCCATATTAACACCCTCCTCCTCCGCCGCCGCCGCCGCCGCCGCCGTCTCCTCCTCCTCCTCCCTTCCCTCCCGCCCGCACTCGTAAGCCATCTCCCCCTTCACCCTGACGCCTACCTCTTCCCCTCACCTTTCCCCCTCCCCTCTTCTACCATGCCCGGCATGATGGAGAAAGGGCCCGAGTTACTGGGGAAGAACCGATCGGCCAACGGCAGCGCCAAGAGCCCGGCGGGCGGCGGTGGCAGCGGCGCCTCTTCCACCAACGGCGGGCTGCACTACTCGGAGCCCGAGAGCGGCTGCAGCAGCGACGACGAGCACGGTGGTAGCCTCGAACTCCTCCCCGCCAGCCCGCCTGCCCCCCTCCCTCCTCCCCTCCCCTCCCCCAGCCCCCTCCCCTCGCCGCGCTCCCGCCCTCCCTCCCCTCGGAGCCCGGGCGCTGCGGTAGCCTCGAACTCCCGGTGCAGTGCAGCAGCACCCCCCGCGACCCCCGTTCCTCCGCCCTCGACCAATCCTCCGCCCTCGCCCCCCCCCCCGCTCCCCGCCCCCATCCGCTGCCATCTCCCGGAGTGCCCGGAGTTAATATCTTCCCATCCACCCGCCGCTTCTTTCCTCCTCCCAGCAATTTTTATTTTTTATTAAGTGTCTCTTCCTTTTTCTTTTTCTTTTCTTTCTTCTTTTTTCCTTTCCTTTTTTTGGCATTGCTTTGCAGATGTTGGGATGAGAGTCGGAGCTGAATACCAAGCTCGGATCCCTGAATTTGATCCAGGTAAAATCCTGTCTCCCCTTAAGTAAAATCCTGTCTCCCCTTTTCTGGGGTTGGTTTAGGGTGGAAGGGGTAGAGAGCCGGCGGGCAGGCGGGGTAGGGGTCCGGGTGTGCGGTTGGGAGGGGATGCGGGGCAGGGATGGGCAGGCATCTCTGGCGGGGAGGCTGTCAGGCTTGGCAGGGATGTGACACAGGGCGTGTGGGCAGATGTGTGCATTGCAAGGTTAACATGGTTCCTTCGGAGGCCACTTGCCCGCTGGTGGCATCGCCCTTCTGCCCCTTGAGCCCGAGGCGAGGTCGGGGGGAGCAGAGGGAGATGGCTCTCGGCGGATTCGGGGGTCCGGGGCCGAGGGCTGGAGGAGAGGGCGTGCGGGCTGTGTGTGGAAGAACCGTGCGAATGTCAGTTGCCACACCGCCCGCCCCGGGGAGCGGAGGGCCGCGCTCCGCAAGGGCGGCGGATGCCCGGGCTGCTGTCACCGGCCGAAGCCGAGGGCGAGACCTGCCCGACCTGCGCGCACACGGGATTTTCTCTTTTCTTTCTTTTTGGCTAGGTGGTGTAGCTTTGGTCGCGACAGCTCTGCGGGGTGTAGGAGCTGCAGAAAGGGATGGGAGAAGGGGGTGGGGAGAAGCCAGAGGCACACCTCGCTCTCGAGCCAGCCCTAGGAAGTCAGACCACAGGACAGTGGTTGCAGCTGCCAAGGAGACATTTTCTCCCCGAGCAGCCAGGTTCCAGCGTCCTCTGCCAACCCAGCTTGCGGGCTCCCTGTCTACTTTTCTCCAAACAGGCTCCCTGGCGGTCACGGGATTTCAGCCTGGACGGGGATTGGGCGAGAGTTACGCATATGGAGGCGCCCTTGCTGGAGCCTCTTGGAGTGGAGCGTGTTTCCTTCTCCTTACCCCACCCCAGACCTTCAGTTCAGGCTTTGGACAGACTTTGAAGGGGCTTTTTATTGTCTTCTTACAGTTGGTCAGTTTTTTTGCCCATTGCTCGCTGATAACGTTGTGTCTGTGTCGGACTCTGGAATTCTGTATTAGGTATTAATAGGGCTTACTTGTATTTTCTTGGGAGAAATAGCATGTTTATTTGATTATAGGGTATATAGATGGGTATTTTCATTCCTCCTTTGCCCATTAGTGCAATGCAAAATGATATTTACCAACCATTTAAAGAGTTTTAGGTAGCATCTCCTCCTGTCCCCAGGGACAGGATAAAATAAGGAGTGCTAAAAGGATTGTCAGTGCAGGCTGTTTTTCAGTAGGTAAAGCAACGATACAAGAGTGCTCACTAGATCGGGGTTGCCTTCCAAATGACAAGGCTGTTACTCCATTTTATTCAAAAGCTATCAGTGTGTGTACTCTTGGGCTTCAAGTAATTTTAAATGTTTTGTGAAACTGATGTTCTTTATTGATGTAGCTAGTAGGGGAATGGCATGTTGAGTTTACTGTGCTGCCTCAGGTTTTAGCTTGACATTTGGAAAGAGCATACATTGGCTTAAGATAGACTGAATTCAGTTCCCAGCTCTTTGATTTTTTTGCTCTGAGCAAGTCACTGGCCTTTCCTGAGCCTCGGTTTCCCTTGCTGTAAAATGGAAATGAAAAATATTTCATGGAATTCTTGCCAGGATTACATGACTGGGCATATGGCAGTTATTCAGTAAAGATTAAAGTTCATAATTATGAAGAATGATTCTGCATACCTTTATACCTGATTTGGGGCTTTCATAGGTGCTCTGCTTTTTTGGGAATTGATAAACTTGTTTCCAAATTAGAACTCTTCCAGCCAGAATTATTTTATAAGTGAATAAACATACCCATCTTTTTGTGCCATTAGGTAGGTTTGTATTTCATAGACACCTATAAGCAGATTGATTAGGAGTCTTGTGTTTAAGAGCCAGACTTCATGCTGAAACAAATTTACGTGTGTCGTGGCCTGATCACTGAAAAGCATTTTTTGTTTCATGATAGCCTAAATACTGGAACAAATTTCAAATTTTGAAAAATAATTCATTAAAGGTGCAAAATACTGTTTAGGTAGTTTCACATGGCCACTATTTGGATTATCCAGTTTGCTCTCAATCATCATATTTTGCTTATTTTGAACCAAAGTAGAATATTTGTGGGGAAAAAAGAATCACTGAAATACTATTTTTTCAAGTCATACTTTCAATTTACTCAGACTGTAATTGATAATCTTTATTAGAATAAAGATAAATGTCACATTCTTTAAATTCATCTGTTTATTTTCTCCTTAATAATCGTATGCAGAAGAATACTGAACCTAAGGACACAGCCAAAACCAGTTACCATTTAAACTTAGGTGGGCTTTTCTATAGCTATTATAGACAAACCTTGTCAAGCAAATGTAGATTATCAATTGTTAGACACTTTTTTTTTGAGGAAGATTAGCCCTGAGCTAACATCTGTCACCAGTCCTCCTCTTTCTCCTCTTTTTGCTGAGGCAGACTGGCCCTGAGGTAACAGCTGTGCCCATCTTCCAATACTTTATATGTGAGATGCCTGCCACAGCATGGCTTGACAGCTGGTGTGTAGGTCCACACCTGGGATCCGAACCGCCGAACCCTGGGCCGCCGAAGTGGAACCTGCAGACTTAACTGCACCACTGGGCCAGCCCCATTAGACACTTTTTAGAAGGAAATATTGAGCCTCTATGCCGTTCAACATAGTACCACTGCTCTGTTTTATTCTAAGTATTGTATTGTTGTGTGACGTCACCTTAATTCATTATAACTGGATGAGAATGTAAATATATTTCCTTGGAAAAAATAAAAGAGGAAAAGAGATATTTATTATTTAACGATAGAAATTGAGAAATGGTCAGCTCCTCTCTCTCTTTTTCTCTTTCTCATACCATTATCGTTAGTCTCATAAACCTATCTATCCATCTTCAATCTGTCTTCATGGAGATTGTTC